>NC_085860.1:52027871-52035371 GCF_034702125.1 Engraulis encrasicolus | reverse complement strand
ATTTTCTGTAGTTAATTAATCTGTAGTCCCTGGACAGGAATTAGTGTCAAGATATTAAAAAAAAAAAAAAAGATTAAAATGAATAATAATACAAAAATATGACAACAAAACAAATAATGGGTGCACTATGTGCAAATATAGGCCCACAGTATATATTCCATGGCCAAGTAGGCATACAGAACTAAAATAATAAACTAAAGAAACAAAAAACATGATGTACTGTATGATAAAGTAAACATAAAAACACCAACCACAAGATCAATGACTACAAATGTTCCAACACATAATCTTGTCACAAGGGCGGCAACAAGTTAGGAAAGTGTCAAGCCTTGTGTGGTGGGCCAAACGCTTTTTCCGTGCAGTCAATACAGTTGCTAAACCAAAGGAGGCTAAGCTGTGCCCAGGACAATAACTAGCGAGGAACACGACAGAAGTGTGTACACAGTACCAAACCCGCCCCTAACCCTAACCTTATGCGTGACGGGTACATAGCTTTATAAAGCGCATGGAAGCTACTGTAGCAAAGGCATATATGAAGTAAGGATAGACCGATATATATATCGGTATCGGTATCGGGCCGATATTTGCATATTTTAAGTGCATCGTATCGGCCGATACGCGTGTGGTTTTGGCCGATATGTAATATTTATTATTTTATGTCATTCGACACTTTAATTTTTTATTACTTGATTGTTAGACATTACTTGATTGTTAGAGTGGGTGTTTAAATGTTACAAGTTCTATCTCAATTTGATAATGTTAAAGGAATGTTTATTTTTAACTTGAGACCTGGAATATTTGTTTTTTAATCCATATCGGCACCAATTGCCATTAAAAAAACTGTATCGGTCGACGCCTAATATGAAGTATCATTCCTTTTGTTACTAACAGTTTTTATGGATACATTGTATATCTGTGCTTTTAATTTCTTTGCTGCTTGAAAACATCTAGCCAGCCTATTTTTGGACACCAGATGAAAATTAGCATTTGTGCTATAATCTGGTGCATTTACATAATGTTTTGTATAGCTAAGGGCATACAGTATATGAAGTACGAGATATACATGATGACGGTTGAAAAATAATTATAATTGTTGAAATAAGTAACCCCTCTTTGCAACTGCACGTGTTGTTCTGTATATTTCCTGTGCACTTTGTATTTGCTTGTGATGTTGGCTTGATTATGTCCTCTTTTGAAAGTCGCTTTGGTTATAAAGCGTCTGCCAAATGCAATGTAATGTAATGTAAAGTAAGTAATTTATACATGTATGGTAGTCTTGATGCATGTTGCTATGTATGCATGTGTGTTGGGTTGGGCTGGGTTGTGTTGCGTTTTGCTGGGTTGTGTTGGGTTGTGTTGTGTTGTGCTGGGTTGTGTTGGGCTGCTTGTTACATGATGGAGATGAGGAGAGTCCGGCAGGCGCTAACTGGCCCTCAATCTCCTGTGCCATAAATATACATCGTCAACAAGTTGAGCTGGCCTAATGGAAACTCCGCTCCCTATCTCCCTCTCTCTATCTCTGCCTCACTCTTTTTTTTCCACCCTTCTTTTCCTTTCTTTCTGCTGTATGTCTTTGTCTCTCCTCTCTCTCTCTCTCTCTCTCTCTCTCTCTCTCTCTCTCTCTCTCTCTCTCTCTCTCTCTCTCTCTCTCTCTCTCTCTCTCTCTCTCTCTCTCCTTTTCCCTCTCACACAGTGTTGTTGGTTTGTCTCATCCCTTCCTCTCTCAAAAGTATTGTATCTATTTAATTTATCTGTTTTTCACACACTCTCTCTGTCTCCCTCCTGTGTGTGTGTGTGTGTGTGTGTGTGTGTGTGTGTGTGTGTGTGTGTGTGTGTGTGTGTGTGTGTGTGTGTGTGTGTGTGTGTGTGTGTGTGTGTGTGTGTGTGTGTGTGTGTGTGTGTGTGTGCTTGCGTGTGTGTGCGCATGCGTGTGTGTGCGTGTGTGTGCGTGTGCGTGCTTGTGCGTGCGTGTGCGCGCGTGTGTGTGCGTGCGTGTGCGCGCGTGTGTGCGCGTGTGTGTGCGTGCTTGTGCGTGTGTCGCTGTATCTCTGTGTCTGCGTGCGTGCGTCTGTGTGTGCGTACATTCGTGTGTGCGTGTGTCACAGGCGTTGGGTACGACTACATCCGTGAGTTCCGCCGCAGCACGGGGACGTGGCACCGCACCAAGGCCATGGCCAGCTCGGACCTCTGCAAGACCTACTGCGCCGGTCTGCGCTTCGCCAACTGCAAGCTCTTCCGCCTGCAGCTCAAACAGGGCCTGTTCCGCATACGCGTGCCCTCCTAGATACACACACACACACACACACACACACACACACACACACACACACACACACACACACACACACACACACACACCTCAAACAGGGCCTGTTTCGCATACGCGTGCCCTCCTAGACACACACACACACACACACACACACACACACACACACACACACACACACACACACCTCAAACAGGGCCTGTTTCGCATACGCGTGCCATCCTAGACACACACACACACACACACACACACACACACACACACACACACACACACACACACACACCTCAAACAGGGCCTGTTTCGCATACGCGTGCCATCCTAGACACGCACACACACACACACACACACACACACACACACACACACACACACACACCTCAAGCAGGGCCTGTGTCTCATACGCATGCCCTACCAGACACACAAAAACACACATACACATACATACACACCTGCCTATGCACACCCTCATAGGTAGCCTGCTGGATGTGGTGCCTGTGATGTGTGGGGTGTGGCATGTGTGGGGTGTGGCATGTGTGGGGTGTGGCATGTGTGGGGTGTGGCATGTGTGGGGTGTGGCATGTGTGGTGCCTGTGATGTGTGGGGTGTGGCATGTGATGTGTGGCATGTGTGTGGGTGTGGCATGTGTGTGGGTGTGGCATGTGTGTGGGTGTGGCATGTGTGTGGGTGCCATCCCCCTCTCATCACTCACTCACTCACTCACTTAGTTCCTGCATGCTCTCACACACACACACACACACACACACACACACACACACACACACACACACACACACACACACACACACACACACACACACACACATATATACACACACACATACACACACACACACACACACACACACACACGCACACACACACATGGAGAGTGGCATTGAGACTAGGAATGTGAATTGCCTTTTTGACTTTGGGGATACTCCAGAAGTTTACAGCGTAGTAAGATGCATTAGAGGGGGGTGCGGTGCTGGGGAAACAGGACTTTTTAAACAGTACTGTTTGAAGTGTAGTAGTAGGATGCTACTGTTGGGTCTTGTGTTGGGGATGCTTCAAAAGTTTAAAGTGTAAGAATTATATAATTGGGATGCTGGGGAGCTACGTATGCAATCTTGCTGGTGGGTAGTGTATTTGGCACAGAGTCTGAATCCTAACTCTATTACTTGCTTACGTGTATTATTATGCATTAGAAAAAAATGGCTTGTCATGTACAGTACAACTGGCTTCCGTGCTGTTGTCACGGTGATTCGATGGGCCTCTTAACCCATTGACGCCTAAGGCACCTGCAAAAAAGGGTGCTGAATGCCTGAGCCCTTTTTGAGAAAAGCTGCCCTCAGCCTATAAAAACCTAAATATCTCAGCTTCTGAAGCACATAAAAATATGCACTAAGTTGCATTTAAACTCTAAGACCCTCATCTCTCATTAGAATGTGTTCATTCATCTCAAACAAACAGAGATGTTTTAATAAAGTTGTCTCAAATCTCATGAGCCTGAATGTTGCGTAATGCAGCTCCAGGCGCCAGGGCCAATGTTGCGCAACGCAACATCAGGCATCAATGGGTTAAGTACAAACCCCAACTCCACTGAAGTTGGGACACCAGGTCAACTCATTCTTGAAGAGAGCTGTACAAAGAAAACATATCAGCTGCCAAAACTGAGCAAAATTGTTTTGAGGGATATTCAATCATGGTAATTCAAAGGGAAAATAAATACTTTGTTTAAAACAAGTAACAACTAAGTAATTCCCTCTGCATCTCTAATTCCTAGTGACATCTCTCTGTGATGGTCTTATTGACATGCATGTTGGAAGTCAATGTAATTCATTGTGAAGTTTTCTTCCTTGTGTTGTTTTAGCTTATTTGGATGTTTTTATTACATATCATTGATCACCGTCCAAACTTATTTGACATATGTTGCAGTTATCAACTTTGAAATGAACACATACACTATGTCCCTTAAAACAATATTTTTCCCAATTTTTTAACAGTTAATTTGTTGGTCTTTTATGACTTACTTGATGATAGGACAGTGCGAGAGGTGGACAGGAAGCGAATGGGGCGAGAGACGGGGAGGGGTCGGCAAATGACCCGGGCCGGGAATCGAACCCAGGTCAGCCACATGGCAGACGAGTGCCCTACCGGTTCGCCACGGCAGGGCCGGATTAAATGTTTTTTAAAATGATAAATATATTCACAGTTTACATAGTGACCCAACCTTCTCTGAGTTGGGGTTTGTACATCGATGTGCTGGGGCATGCTGGGAAGGTTTACATAATCACTGGAATAAGAGGTCATTCTGTGAAAAGACATAAAAATGATTTCACTTATTCAAGGTCACATATAGTACAGTACAGTACAGTACAGTACAGTACACATACACATAGAGTATAGCAGTGTTTGCAATGGATGCTCAAACCAGCTGCATTAATGTTTTGGGATGGTTTTTATTTTTTTGGAGAGGAGGAAATGTGTGTGTATATAAAGGGTGAAGGTGATTTTCTAACCAGCAATGTTCACTTTTTGTTTCCTTACAACAAAAACGGCACAGCACCTTACAGTTATTGTACACCAAAATACACACTCCAGCTTCTTAAAAGGGATATGAATGTACAGTACAAGTGTGCAATAACATTGCACGTATTCCACATTGTTGCTCATAGATAGTTTCTTTTTTGTTGTTGTTTGTTTAAAAAGGGACCGTTTTCTTTGAATGGAAAACCCACCTCACTCGCGTGTGCCAGGCAGCATATGAACTAACATGTCATGGGTAGTACAGAATCACATTTTGCAATCAGCTGTTGTCTTAACTGTTTTGGGATTTTTTTGTTTTGGTGGTTTCCAAGTGTGCTGCGACACAACAAGTCGGAAATAGCTGCAGTTCCTGGTCTCAATCTTAACCCGCTGCGAGTATTTTGCGGGCGACTCTTGACCTGGCTTTCCAGTCAGCGCAGACGGCTTTGGCATGCGCTGACCCCATTTGTTCTCCCTCCGCCACTTTCAGCTGCTGCTGTCCATTCTAATTGAGGGGATTCGCGCACACATACACACATGGCTCTCTCTGTCTCTCTGTCTCTCTCTCTTTCACACACACACACACACACACACACACACACACACACACACACACACACACACACACACACACACACACACACACACACACACACACACACACACACACACACACACACACACACACACATTCTCTCTCTCTCTCTCTGTCTGTCTATGAAACTCATGTACACATGTGGCTATCTCTGTCACAAACTCTCTCAGACACACATGTGTGTGTCTCTCTCTCTGTCACTCACACACTACACACTCTAGGGGGTTGAGATGGAACCTTCCCAAAACGTGTGCATTCATACGTGTCAGTGACGCATGCCATGTGTGATCCAGACGCCAAATCACAGACTAACGTGACACAGGAACGCCAGCTATGAGACGCGCTCGCAGCACATTAATATTAATTACACAGGGAGCACTGACAAAAACCTTGAAAAGTGATGTCTTTTTTAACCATCGACGATATTGTATACACAGTCTATGGTTTTAGCCTGTTTTACCACTCTCACTCACACACACACACACACACACACACACACACACACACACACACACACACACACACACACTACACACACACACACACACACACACACACACAGCGATAGCTTCACTTCCACCCATTGCCCACTAGAATGACACTTCAAAGGCTGGCAAACCAGCGCCTCGTACCCAATGTCTTTATGAAATGAAGTGCCGTATGAGATGGCTGGTTTATCAGGCTAAAAGTTCTTAGTGCATTTTCTTTGTTTTCCTTTCTATTTCTGTTTTTTGTTTTGTTTGTTTTTTTGCACATCCACCCAACCAGATGAGTGTAAACGGTCACCGCGTCCCGTTTTTTGTCACTGAGTTTACTGTAAGCACTGGGATGGGAGAGGGCTGCGATGAGTGACAAGCTTCTTCTGACATGCAGAACATGTCGAAATGGGATGTGGCAATCGGGGGCTAGGAATGGATGGCTGCCTGGGGAACTTCACTTACAAAAAAACCCTTTTCAACCTTTTTTTTACAATCCTGCCTTATTTCTGTCCCCCAAACTTGTTGTTTCTTTCCATGGAATGGTGGGAAAGCAGTTTGGAATGGAGGAAAATAAATAAAAGCCTTGAATGCTCTTTTGTCTTCACTGTGATGCTGTGGATCTTGTTGCATAAAGGGAATGACAGACAGATTTTTTTTTATTTTCTTTGTTAGACCGAAACCTTGCGGTCCTAGTAAAGCTGTTTTGCACAAGACCTGAAGTGTGTGGATTTTCTCCTTTTTTATTTACTCTTTTAGAAAAGGATTGGGTTTTTTTCCAATTATAAATTGGATTTATTTGAAATGGGTCTACAAGGTAAAACATATAAATAAAGTACAATGAGAAGTATTTTAGAATTAGCTTTGAGTTAAAGGATATTTACTAGATGGATATCCTCATTTTTGTGTCTTGCACAAGCACACTTCTCTTCTTTTGGGTTAACGAAGACTACTGAGAACAAGACTGGCTATGGTGACTGCAAATGGTACTATACTGTGGTACTAAATCAGTAGAATTTTAAATGTTCTAAGTAGGTTAGACTATCATAAGACTTGGTAATATGGTGGGCCCATGTGAATTAAGAACAGTCATAAGCAGTGAAATCAAAATTCTAAAAAGGCTCTTTAAAAATAATAATAATAATAATAAATAAAATAAAATCTCCACTTATGCAGGTTGCCTGATCTCCCAGTCGTCCAAGCTGATGTGCTGCTTTCAAAGTTCCCAAGTGGACAGGGTTTACCCAGGTGGTCTACATCAAAATTGCATTCGTCTGTGAGTGGTCAAATCTGCAATTAACGAGACCACTCTTTCCTCTGACTTCACAGTGGCTACTAGCAGCTCGGTTTTGAAATTCAAGAGATGACTAGCATGGCCACTCTGACTTGGACACCAAGCGTTAGTTGTGCAGAGTCACAGGAAGTCACAGGAAGTGTATGAGTGGGGCTCCTCAGCGGTGGGCCAAGTATGAAGAATGAAGATGCTCCCAAAAATATCTCCGTCCGAGACGGTACTCTCCTCCATATCTGCCACCACAGGCCTACTCCGCACACGCCTGCACACACACACACACACACACACTGCACCACAACCCAGACATGCAGCCCAACTGACCTCAGGGCGGGTCACAGAG
>NC_085860.1:51997871-52022871 GCF_034702125.1 Engraulis encrasicolus | reverse complement strand
TCATTAAAGGGACACTGTGCAGGAAATGGTCAAAAAAATGTACTGCAACTATGCTGCTCATTGAAACTGGGCTGCCTATTGCCAGATTTGATCTTAACATGAAAGTTTACTAAGTAATAAACAAATATTTTCTAGTATGGTCCAAGTACAGTCATTTTTGCAGCTAATGGCTATTTTTGGAAATTCAAAATGGAGAAGATCCCCCTTTTCATGTATGAAAAGTGCAATTTTCCAGTCATAATGAATACTTAGAATTTGATGCTGGTGGTAAGTATTCATGAAAAAGGTAACATTAGTGAATGGGCAGCATGAATTCTGGAAATAAACAACTAAAAATCTCACACAGTGTCCCTTTAAATTGAGCCGCTTGAGATGGCCATCTGTGGGTATAAATGGGTAGAAAGGGCATTTCGGTGGGTTTTTCTGCAAATGTATGGCCCTACATTACATTGCATTTGGCAGATGCTTTATAACCAAAGCGACTTTCAAAAGAGGACATAATCAAGCCAACATCACAAGCAAATACAAAGTGCACAGGAACACAGAACAACAAGTGCAGTTGCTCAGAGGTTTTTTTTTTTTTTAATGAATAAAGAGTACACACACAGCACCCACACAAACACATACACACACACACTGAAACTAAACTAAACTAGACTAAACTAAACTAAACAGCCCTAGAAAGCAATAGAATTCAGTTCAAATTGGGCTGGGTTTTGAGCTGGATTGGACCGTTTTGGAAATCATCAGTCTCATCTGGCAACCATGCTCTAAACCTGTTCATCTGTATTTGTCACTGCTGTACATCACATCACCTCTGCCTTCCCGAGGGAAACTACTAGGTGCTCCTGGAAAATCTAGTACCCAGTAAAGAGCGTCATCAGGAGAGCTGCTGCCTGCCAAGCTGCCAAGCATAGGCAATAGGGACACTACCTCGGCGCTGGGGGGCCAATCAAGCACACTTCCCGTCTCTAAACGAACTGATGTAACAGCTCATAATGAGTCTAGCCGTAGATTGGTATGGCTCTTCCGCAGTGCTATGACACACACAGCCTGGCTGCTCCTACACGGCACTGGGCGCTACATTGACCTTCAGTAAATAGTGAGAGTTCTGTTGTGGAATCCACTCAAGCAGGGATTCCCAAACTTTCCATGACACCCCCCATATAGCGGTAGATTCCAGCCAAGGTTCCCCTTGCGCCACACATTTTTTTCTGTGCACCTCTTTCACATAATAGTCTACTGTATGTCTGTGAGTCAGTGCGCCACAGGAATATATAAAATAATGATGATAATACCGTAGTAGTAATATTCATAGATGCAGTAGCCTAGATTATAGGCCTACGGTAGTAGTATTTTTAGTTTACTGTATTTTGACGTAGCCTACTTAGTTATTCAATTTATTCAATCGTTTATTTAGTTTTTCCGGCCAATCCCCTTGGCACCCCAGGGGTCCCCAGCCCCAACTTTGAAAACCGCTGCACTGAGGGAGGTTCGAGAATGCAATGCAACTAGATAGGAATCTTCCTTCCCCCGTCCCCACTACATCCAAAAAGACTGTCTATGAACTAGGCTACGTCAGGACCACTCATTGAAGAATGCATGTAGGCCTACTACTAAATGAAGATAAAACTGAAGTGTTGCTCATTGGGCCTAAGAAAAAACGTGCAAAACTCCACTCAAGCCTAGGTGACCTAAGCATACACATTAAAGATAAGGTTACTAGCCTAGGTGTGGTCATAGACTCGGATTTGAGCTTTGAGCCTCACATCAACAAGATAACAAAATCTGCTTTTTTCCATCTTAGAAATGTCAACAAAGTGCGCGGCTTGGCCCCCCGACAAGACGCTGAGAAACTTATTCATGCCTTTGTCACCAGTAGGATAGACTACTGCAATGCTCTTTTCTCTGGTCTCCCAAAAAAATTAATTGACAAATTGCAACTCATTCAAAACTCTGCGGCAAGAATCCTAACAAGAACCAGAATGAGAGAGCACATCTCTCCTGTCTTGGCAGACCTGCACTGGTTACCTGTCTCATACAGAATCGACTTTAAGATTCTGCTCACAGTATTTAAAGCATTAAATGGACTTGCCCCTAGCTATATCTCAGACATGCTCTCTTTTTATGCCCCTGCTCGAGCTCTCAGGTCCACTGATGCCAAGCTGCTAAGGACCCCCACCCCCCGCAGAAGAAGATCGGCGACGCCGCGTTTGCCTGCTATGCGCCCAAGAGATGGAACACCCTCCCCATCGAGATCCGATCAGCCACCTCCGTCGACTCCTTTAAGAAGCAGCTGAAGACCCACCTCTTCATCCTTGCCAACTCCTAGCTGCCAAGACGTCATAGTGTCCCAGCCGCCGCAGCGCCCTTACTACTCGCAATCCAGCCCTGGCAGGGGGCTCCCCTAGGTGGCCGCTGGTCTCTGCCTGAGGTTTCTTCCTGACTACAGGGGGTCTTTTTTTTTCTCAGACCTCACTGAGCTTTTTTTCCCCCTCACAAACTATGAATCAAGCGAAAGGGAGTTTTTCCTCACCCCTGATGCCACCAGGGGCCGCACCTGAGCGCCCAATCTCTGTGTGACTATCTATGACTTATGATAGGCCCAGCCACTATGGACCTTACACATCTAAGAATCCTGGTCCTAACCTACGTTGACCTTATGACTCTACATTCTCTGTCTATCTCTTCTTCCTCTGCCTTCCTGCTTTTTCTGCCTCTCCTCTATACCTCTCCATTTAAATCTATCTCTCCTCTCCTTTTAAATCTATCTCTAACAATGTTTTTTTTCCCATTTGTTAAGCACTTTGAGTTACATGCCTTGTATGACACAGTGCTATACAAATACAATTATTATTATTATTATTATTATTATTATTATTATTACTCGTCACCTTCTTTCTCCCAAACTTTATGACGGTGGGTTTTGGGAAATAGGCCTAGGCTGTTTTTTTGCCCGTAGGCGCACCAATTTCCTCAAGAAATCTGATGAAAGCCACGCCTAAGACAAGAATGTAAATCAAAGCCTACCTAATGGGTGCGGAAAATAGGCTACTTACAGTCACAACCAAATATGTAAACAGCTTATTTAGGCTATAAATAGGCCTACATATAAATATGTAGGCTATATTGTGTCGAGTCGTTTTGAACTTTGTTTTAAGGAGGAATTGGAGGGCGATTGACAAAGCTCATATGCCTCAAAATATGTAGCCTATATAAGGTCTTCTGAAAACCTAAACTATTTTAAATGCAATCTTGAACAACGTTAGTGTCCAGGAGTTCACTATACCAGCCGCGCAGACCACCTAGCCCAGGGGTCAGGAACCTTTTTGGTGGAGAGAGCCATAAACGCAAATTTTCATGAGAGCCATACCATTTTCAAAACAATGAATACAATTAAAAGCATGTATTTCAATTAAGCCCAACAATGTTAGAGTGTACTGACAATGTATTACTTTTATTGATAACAGGTAAATATAGGGTGGTAAACTGTTAACTTCTTTATGGTGAGGCAGGGTCTGGGAGAATTTTGTATTTCTTAGATGTAATTTCCTGCATTTTAACACTTTTTCACCTCCCTTGCCCCATTTCAACTCAATACGGAACCCACACTTTTATTCCGAATTTCAAGAGATGGTTGGCAACCCTAGATAAGTAAGAGTCATATACAGTTCCCAAAAGAGCCACATGTGGCTCTAGAGCCATTGGTTCCTGACCCCTGACCTAGCCCATAGAACGTTACAGCTTGTTGAACACGACAGGATCAAATAAACATGTAGGCCTAGGCCTATCATTCTTCTGCATCATATGCAGTGATAAAAATGGATTTAGTGCCACAACTTGCTGGAGAAAAGCGTTTAGCGTATGGGAAAACCCTCGAAATCAGGAAAGCATGCCTTTTATCAACGTGTTCAGCGAGGCAACAGCCAAATTGATGGTGCGCCCTCTCCATTTTCATGCGAAGGAAACGGCACCCTATCACGGCAGCAGACAGTACAGCAGAGAGACGCACAGCGCATCCGTTTGCCTCCCCATTGACGTCACTTTGGTATCACATGAACGAGTCAGGACCAATCCAAATTGCCCTATCGAAGTGCTCGGTTCCTTCGTGAAGATAGGGGGAAAAGACAGAAAAAAGGAACCATGTCGACGAGCAGCTAATGAACAAAAACCCACGAAGAATCTCGACGCCGTCGGATTATTACATGAACAGAGAATTATAACGTCGCGGGTGCTTTGGATTACACTATGAAGAGTGACAAATGGATTTGGCAATGGCTCGAACATATTGAATAGCTCGTGTCTGTCTGTGTGTGCGGGGGGGAGGAAAGACATTTCAGCGAGAATTGTAAGCAACGATAGGAAGACAATACGCCTGTGAAACCTCTCACCTTTTCTCACCCAGATAGCCCTCTGAAGTATTCTTTAATGGCTCTCCTGTCTGTCTCTCCTCCGCGTCTTTTTTCCGACCGCACCACTCATAAAACAATCGAGGTCGAATCGCCGTAGCCTGCCATTAAGTCCTGATACGACCGTTCGGGTGTCAGAATCTGCTTTTTAGTACCTATACTGACAACCTTTGGGTGTTTGATACAGACGTTTGAACATGGATTTTAACGGCAGCGGGGGAGGGAACGAGCTCCACAACAACCAGTTCTATCAGTCCGAGGAAAGCAAGCCTTTACTGGGAGAGATGTCTTCACCGCCACCGCCAGAGGGTAATAACAATAAGCTGGTCGCCGGGCCATGTCGAAGGACTCTTCACTGCAGCAGTGGGATGCGTTACAAACTGCTCCAGGAGGGAGATATTCAGGTGTGCGTGATTAAACACCCTCGCACTTTTCTAAGCAAGATCCTCACGTCGAAATTTCTGAGGAGGTGGGAGCCGCACCATCTCACCTTGACGGAGAGCAGTCTGGTGTCCGCAACGGTGAGTTTCTCTTTCAGGAACAGCAAACGATAAAGCAATCCAGACATGGTCATATTGTAGTAGACCAACACATGAAGTCTACTACCTTATATACCAAGTCGGTTGTTTTGTCTTATTCGCTTCACTGTTTTGCTCTATGCCACTTCAAGGGACTAGGCCTAGCAGTGTCTGACGTAATTTCAATTGTACAGCAAAGATTCCATTGTTTCCCCCTTCGTCTGCTCGGATCCATATTCCATTTTGTCAGCTGATATGATGGCTACAATGTTGCTTTCTATTTTGCTCTGTCCGCAACAACCTCTTCTCCTACACGTCAGAACTGCTGCCCTCACAGAGTGTGTGCTTAGGTGTTACAACTTCAGTGAGGAGGGTCAGCATTTCATATTTTGGTCACATCATTTTATTTCTAGCCAGAATTTTTGTTTGAAGTCACATCAAACTCGACATTTGGCGTAAATTGACGTGTAGCCAAGCTGACCCAAAAGTCGACGGCATATAGGCCTAGCCTAGAGTAGACCTCATCGCGGCAGTCTCTACAATTTGGACTTTATCTAAAATCTGATCTTAAATGTCAACCGAAGACTTCTGGAAGACATTTTCTGTGTTGTTTGTTTAGATAGGCTATACTATTATTGGATTTGAGGCCTTGCAGGTAAGCGGGCTACTCCAAGAGCTTCACAGGCCTGCTCTGGCTCATCGGCCGCCTCACGAGTTGTGCGTGTGTAGGCCATGTAGATTTGTCATGCAAAGCAAAGCTCACTATTCTAATGATGTGCTTTTACAACAAGTTATTCTTTTGTCGATAGTTTGGTGATCTGAATGATGCATTGTTTTAAAAATGTACATTTGTAGCATACAAAATATACTCAACATGGGCATTATAAGGACATGCCACTATACCTAATTATACCTGAAAAATACATAGGATTAACCCTTTGAAAATAAGACTGTCACTGCTGTCACAAAGCGTAAATATCACAAAAGGACAACTTAAGTTTAGTTCTTTCTTTCGTTGAGATTCTTTTTCTTTTCTCCTTTCTTTCTTTCTGTACTCTTGTGGCAAATTGTATGCTCTTATGTGCTCTCTTGTCGTATAATCTACAAATTATATGGCATGCATTAAGGATCTCGCATCAACACAGTAATTACACTTTATACACAGTCAATGTGTCATACCTGCCAATAAGGCCCAATTGTGAGCTGTGAGCCTATCAAGTGAGTGACAGAGAAGGCTCCGCTGTTTAGTTTGTTCACATGTATGCTTGAGAACTTGGCTCGCTGTCAGGTTCCCTCTTGAAAGGGGATTGGGCCTTTGTTCAGCTTGGGTGGGTGTGCTGTGCAGTGTGTGTGTGTGTGTGTGTGTGTGTGTGTGTGTGTGTGTGTGTGTGTGTGTGTGTGTGTGTGTGTGTGTGTGTGTGTGTGTGTGTGTGGTGTGGAGGCCCTATGTTCCTGTGTCCTGTCCTGTCCTGTCCTCACTGCACTCTCCCCACACTTCCCATTGTTCCTCACAATCACGTTAGACTGGAGACCGGCGGCCTGTATACCTCGTTCGCCATGTTGTCTTTCGAATGTTTTGATCGCCCACAGTCGCCCAAGAGAAAGCAGGAAACGTACACAAGGCATAGTCCCACCCACCTGCAAACAACAAGCACACCGGCACGTGGACTAGGGAGATGGATGTGGCCCGGTGTGGAGTCTGGATTTTTCTTTCTTTCTTTCTTTCTTTCTTTCTTTCTTTCTTTCTTTCTTTCTTTCTTTCTTTCTTTCTTTCTTTCTTTCTTTCTTTCTTTCTTTCTCTCTCTCTCTCCCCCTCTCTCTCTCTCTCTCTCTCTCTCTCTCTCTCTTTCTTTCTTTCTTTCTCTCTCTGTTGACTTGCACAGACACCTTTATATGCTTACTAGTCAGTAATAACCTGTATGCCTCTGGACTGTGAAATACTACATAGCTGAAATCATTCATTTACATTACATTGAACAGGCACTTTTTAAAATCAAAAGCGACTTACAAATCTGGATGTATTCTGGAACGGACAATACTGTACGTGGGGATATGGTGAGCATACAGGCCAAGTAGGGTTAGTGCATAAGAGCAGTTAGTTGTTTTTAATTATGAAGGAAAATAATTCAATAAATTGCCTTTATTAACCATTTATTATCAGTGAGTGATTGGTAGTTGAGATAAGTAAGTTCAGAGGTGTGGAATTAACACAGGGGATGTTTGGCATAGGGGTGGGCGATATGGCAAAAATGTTGTATCACGATTTTTTAACATGAAATCACGATTTCGATTTTTTTATCACGATCTTCCATCCAAAAAATAAAAACAACAAAAAACAACTTTCATATACTTGCAATTTGTAATTTGCAGTCAATAAAATGTTAACACACTGATGATACTCTCATAAAGTGTACAATTGGAATACAATAATGTAAAGAATAAAGTCAAGACAACAACACGAGTGAGAAAACGTCACTCTGATACTGATAATAAACATCCTCACTGCAAGACGATCTATACGATTTCTCCACTTTGGCAGATTCGAGACGATATTTTACTCAATATCGCGATTCACGATATAATATCGTCATATCGCCCACCCCTAGTTTGGCACAGATTAATTTAGTGGTCGTGGCTTGTACCTGGAGATGAGCCATACATGACTGGATTTTGGAGTGGCAACCAGGGCTCTAATTTTACTTTTTTCATCACCAGCCAAAATGGCTAGTTGATGGTAATGTTACCAGCCAAACACACACTCACTAATGGGTCAAAGTGGCTAGTGAGTTAGTCTTTTCTACCAGCCAAACTGAAATTTCACCAGCATTTGACTGGTTGGCTGGTGTTAATTTAGAGCCCTGGTGGCAACGTTCTCTGGCTAACGCAGGGAGGAGAGGCTTGATTTCTATCGTCAGGTTTCTTCTACGTCCTGTGATATGGTGTTGTGTGCTGTCAGAGAGGGGGGCAGGGGTGTAAATGATCATCGATTTGTATCGATACATCGATCCTACAGCCGGTGAATTTTATCGAATCATTGGCTTAGGACAGGGTTTCCCAAACTGGGGTGCGTGCACCCCTGGAGGTGCGCGACCTGCTACAAGGGGGTGCGCGAGTTGAATAGAGCAATGGCTGAGTGTGGGTTTTTATACAAAAATTAAGGAACATTACGTAGTTTGTAATTGTTTTTTTGGTGAATTGCATGCTGGAAGGATCCAGCTGAAGTGTCATTTATAACTCCTAGACTTGTTATGCAACAAGTTCCATTAATGATGGCCAAAAAACCATCAGGTCTATTGGAAATGGGGATTGCCCAAAATGTGCGGCTATGCAACATTTGCTTAGGGGGTGCGCGAACCACATTGAAATGTAAAAGGGGGAAAAGTTCGGGAACCGCTGGCTCAGGAAATCAGTATTGAATCTGCGTGTAGGTTCTGATTTACAGGCCTACTAGCCTGGCCCTGCCATCTGTAAACCGCTCAGTTCACACAATTGCCCTCCATGTACGAGTGTATGGTAAGACCAAGCTAGGTCTACCCTGCTGCATTGGCTAGCAAAAACTTTGAGAAGGTTAATGTTTTATAAGTTACGTCTGTGGACCCCTGGTGGCATTGAAGTGTTTTAGAGTATCATTAAGGTGGGCAGGAGTGGTTATCACACCTTGAGGTGCTTGTAAATGTTGTGATACAGTCCTAATATTAGACGCACAAGGCCTATGCCATGGTAAAGCGGTTATATTAAACGGTTAATTTGGGTAAAAAGAAATCTGTGAAATCAGGCCCATTACATGTAACAAAAAATAAATGAAAATGTCGTAATGTCATGGCAAGCTGAATCAAAAAAATGATTTCTAAAGAATGATGAATAATACTGTGTGAGATCAGCTAGTGGTAACATAAGTCATAAATCACCCATTCAGACAGAGATGCGATGAACAGAGATGCAAAGGAGATGCAATCATTATTATCGTATCTTTTTTCCCCCATTTGCCCTAGTACTCATCCAGTTCTCTTGACATCATTCAAAGGCCTTAACATCATGATGTCACATGAGTTGTTGTGTGAGCTGGGAAAAGCTTGTGTGCTGCTGGGAATAGAAACAGACGAGAAACAGTGATTCAGCCAGGGATCTATACTATCCTGTCACTGGTACCATAAAAGCTTATTGCAGGCATCCGGTAACACATTCTCTGAAGCCCATATCTATAGCGCATTATGAGCACATTTGTAACAAACTTATAATGCACATCATAATTAATCATAGTGTATTATGACTACGCTCAAAACGCTTATATCAACAGTCATGAATAACTATTAATCTAGCTTATAATGCATTATAAATCTTGTTTTGAGTGTTTGTGAATGGTTATAAACTACAGGCAGTGAAGGGTCTTATAATACATTATAACTGTCATAATGCACTATGATTAATTATGATGTGCATTATAAGTTTTTATAAATGCGCTCATAATGCGCTATAGATATCATATGGGCTTCATAGAAAGTGTTACCAGGGATCTTTGCCATCTATTCCAGGGGTCTAATACGATCCAGTCATTGATAACATCTAGGAGGACAGCCGATAGTGGGGTGGGGGGGCAAACGGGTCAGCTGTCCCGGTTAGGGCCCGACCGATATGGTTTTTTTCAGGGCCGATACTGATACCGATTGTTTATGGAAATGGGAGGTCGATAACCGATTTGTGCAACAGATATATAGAAATGTTGTTCATAATAAAATGTAATGAAATATAAATTATTATTATATATATACACATATATTTAGTGATAATGATGAACTCTCATGGACTCAGGGAGAGCAGAATAGAAGATGCATTCAGAACGAAACGGCTGCAAAATTGGTTGTGAAAGTTATACAAACTTATCGGTGGAAATTTATTGAAAGTATGGCTGATACCGATATCCCAAAAATGCTAAATATCGGCCCGATGTATTGGTGGGGCCGATATATCGGTCGGGTCAGCCGTCCCAGTCCCAGGGAGGCCGGGGGATTGTGTCCACATTACATTGTAGAGAAGGGGGCTTTTCAGATAACGTCACCCCAGGCCTGCCCAAAGTTGTCCGTGTGGTCTGACTTGCATCTGTACCAGTGATATGCAGGTATACCGTCTACACCAGTAAACTTCAGGATGGCCTGCTTCCATTCTCAGCGTCACAGAAAATGAGTTTTTATCTTCATCAAGGTTCCAGTGCAGAGACACTTTAATATCTTGCAAGGACTTCTTGTAGATGTACATAGCATGCATTACTAAAGAGTATTAACCCGTAACATGGAATGAAATAAATTGAGCTACACTGTATAAAAATGTTTTTTTTTTGTGTGAGCAGAACATGTAACAAGTCAGTCACCAGTAAATGACGTGTTTCCGTGTGACTATCTGACCACGTGGTGGTGGTTGTGGTGTGTCCTCGAAGACTGAAGACGAGCTGGCTGTTATTCCTGTTACCGTGCGGTCTCTCTCTCTCTCTCTCTCGGTGCTCAGATGAGATACGCCGTGTGGGGCTAACTAACCTGCTTGATAAAACCCCAGCGCTTTGTTCAGCACCTACAGTACGCTAGCACCTCATTTCCACAGTCGGTTTTTACTGGTGGGCCTACAGCTCGACACAGCACAACTCGGCCACCACTTTTTGCTTTTACGATTGAGCTGTGTCATACCTATTCAGAAAACAAAAAGTGGCGTCCGAGTCGCGCTGTGTCGAGCTGTAGGCCTAATTCACGAATGGTGAATTTGGTTTGTGGCAGTTAGGGGTTAACTTTTGTGTAATGGGGACAACACATTTGGTGTGTGTGTCTGTGTGTGTGTCTGTGTGTGTGTTAGGGTGTGTGATTGTGTGTCTGTGTGTGTTAGGGTGTGTGCCTGTGTGTCTGTGTGTCTGTGTGTGTTAGGGTGTGTGTCTGTGTGTGTGTATGTGTGTGTTAGGGTGTGTGTCTGTGTGTCTGTGTGTCTGTGTGTGTTAGGGTGTGTGTCTGTGTGTGTTAGGGTGTGTGTCTGTGTGTCTGTGTGTGTGTGTGTGTCTGTGTGTATTAGGGTGTGTGTGTGTGTCTGTGTGTGTTAGGGTCTGTGTGTGTGTGTCTGTGTGTGTGTGAGGGTGTGGTTGGGGGGGGGGTCACACAGGATCCAGCCATGCTCAGCTGCAGCTAACTGTTATAATGTAGTACTAGACGACCCTTTTGGTGTGCACACAGTAGCTGCACTCAACGCCTATAGTGTCACTGGGGTGGGTCACTTACCTTAGCACAGAGCCATCTAATAACAGAGTTGCGCAAACCGGGGACCAGGAAGTCGGTTGGTGATGTGATTTGCGTAGATTAAAATGTTTCTTAACAGTAAACTTCTGTTCGTTGGAAACTAACACAGAACCATCACATACCAAACAAATATTAAGTACAAACAAATTACATTACCTTTACCACATTTTCTGTGTTCTACGGCCACCTCCTGGAACTAAGTAACTTCTAATAGAACTAAAGTCAATGGGGATTTCCATGTTAACGCTCCGTGAGGCTCCATGAGAGCCGCCATTGCTGTGGAAAGATTGGTCCATAGAGGTCTATGGGAGTGGCGTAACTCTGATATTAGATGGCTCTGCCTTAGCAGGAAACGCGTTTATCTTAAGTGACTTAAAAAAAGTGAACCTAGAGTACGCAGCTACTAATGTATGTGGAGAAATCTAAGAATGCTCTAGTTCAGTGATTCTCAAACTATGGGCCGGGGCCCACAGGTGGGCCCTGCAGGTATTCCAAGTGGGCCTTGAAATCGTTTTCCAAAAATAATAATCATATTTTGGTGTGTGTTGCAGTTGATTTATTTGAGTTTTATTCTTAATTGGGTCAGAGGTGAGCCCCGAACATTTTTGACAATTTCGAGTGGGCCCCAAGTTGAAAAAGGTTGGGAACCCCTGCTCTAGTTGTATTTGTAAATACAGTACGTACCTGTTGAGCAGGTAGCTGTGCTGAGTTGGCGAGGGCGTTTCACCACCTCTTGGCCTTCCTTCCTACCTACCCTACCCTGCCCTGACTGGCTGGCTGGCTGGCTGGCTGTTGTTTTGGGGTAAACGCTGCTGGCATGGTACACCAGTGATCTCACTGACGGATATGAAAGAGGTGACTCACACATTATCGTCTAATCACCATGCTTTTGCCGTGTGTGTGTGTGTGTGTGTGCGT
Source organism: Engraulis encrasicolus (assembly GCF_034702125.1). NCBI lineage: Eukaryota > Metazoa > Chordata > Actinopteri > Clupeiformes > Engraulidae > Engraulis > Engraulis encrasicolus. Next base: position 52,010,757 of record NC_085860.1, on the reverse strand, counting down.
GCATGCTGTATGTGTGTGCCTGCCTGTGTGTGTCTGTGTACATTTATGTTTGGGGAGGGGGTGGAGTAGCCTACATTTGCGTAACATGGAATCAGCACAAGTATTTCCTGATACACTCGACACAAGAGGAGATGTCAGAGCTTTCCTTGTAAGTCTGGCCGCCTGGAGACATCCTTTTCTCTGACAGGCCTGCGCAGGGCAGGCAGCACTGTGGCATCCTTTTCTCTCACAGGCTTGCGCAGGGCAGGCAGCACTGTGCCTGGCAGGAGCACGTTGGCTTGGGCTGTGGGAGTGTTTGTCTGCGAAATACAAGAGTGAGTGGCATTACAAGAGCCGTGATGACGAAGGGTCAGAGCACCCCTATTGCAGCGTTATTAGGCAGGGCTCAATTTTCATCATTGTTTCCATTTAGTTTCGTTGCTTGCGTTAGTGCAGGGGTGGGGAACCTTTTTTCATTCAACGGGCCACTTAAAATTCCTTAAAAGTCCTCCGAGGGCCTTACTTGTACTGGAAATGTAATTTCTAAAATTCCTTTACAAAATGTGTCATATTTCATGTGAAGCGGCATAACATTGAAGTTATATCGGGGGCTGGATAAAACGGCCTCAAGGGGCCGCAAACAACCCTCGAGACATTGGTTCCCCACCCCTGCGTTAGTGGTAGGAGGTTAGCCGGTATCGAGGATGCTGCCCTCGAGACATTGGTTCCCCACCCCTGCGTTAGTGGTAGGAGGTTAGCCGGTATCGAGGATGCTGCCCTCGAGACATTGGTTCCCCACCCCTGCTTTAGTGGTAGGAGGTTAGCCGGTATCGAGGATGCGTCTCACTCATCATTCGTAAGGCTATTGGCCAGTTGCCCAGTTTTGTATTAAATATGATCTGAACCTCCCTTAAAATTATACAAGTATACAGGTTTTGGTTAAGCAACTTTAGAAATTACATTCGCAACACAAAATCTTTATCCTTTCAGGGAACCTAGTCAAGGTAGTCCATGGTAAGTTTTGATGTTTGTTGTCAGGGTGGGCACCTTAACAATAAAGTGCTAGGCGAAACCCTGTATGAAATATACTTGCCAGTGCAACAAACACTACCGTACGTGACCCTATTGTAGGTTCATGTAGGATCCAGTCATAAAATGTAAGAATCAGCACCAACGATGTATACACAATTTAGCTCCTATATGTTTTTTTTTATTATCATTATTTTTTTCCCCTGAAGACAGTTTTCAGCATTATGGCTTTTTACTTAATTGATGTAGCCATGGTTTGTGGCATGTAACTAACGGTGGGGTTACACACATGTGTGCATTTATGTTTGACGATGGGTGTATCTGAAGTAGGTGGGGTCGTGACAATTCACACGGGGGCAAAGAGATTTAAGCACTAGTTGATTTGTCAAAAGTTCTGCATGTCTCATTTTTTTGCAAGAAGCACGGCATTCAATGCAATGCTGCGGGGACAGAAGACAGTGTGGCAATATGTGACATCACCCAACACAAAGTGAATGGGGGTCAAAGACGTCTTTGTCCTTCAGTGTTACGGACACCTGTACAGTCCGGCGACTGTAACTGTAAAAAAACATGATTTTTAAATAGTTTGAAGTGAATGGATGACAGCCGAGGCTTTCATGAATTCCCTGTAACAATAAATAAATAAAAAGAGTCATGTTTTTACAGTTACAATCAGCAGAAGGCATCCATTACACTGAATGACAATGCCATTTTGCACGTCTTTGACCCATGGGAAAACAAAACGACGCAACGCAAAACAACGCAACTGAGCGCTTCACGTGCTTCACCAGAGGCTTGGAGTGGGCTGCTATGGAGGAGCAGGAATGGGGATTGCAATGGTCCCTCTCTCTATATCTCTCTCTCTTTTCTCTCTCTCTCTCTTTTCTCTCTCTCTCTCTACCTCTCTCTATATCTCTCTCTTTTCTCTCTCTCTCTCTCTATATCTCTCTCTATATCTCTCTCTTTTCTCTCTCTCTCTCTATATCTCTCTCTATATCTCTCTCTTTTCTCTCTCTCTCTCTCTTTTCTCTTTCTCTCTCTGTCTCTCTGTCTCTCTCTCTCTCTCTCTCTCTCTCTCTCTCTCTCTCTCTCTCTCTACCTCTTCTTCTCTCTCCCCCCCTTCTCTCTCTCTTTTCTCTCTCTCTTTTCTCACTCTCTATCTCTCTCTCTCTCTCTCTCTCTCTCTCTCTCTCTCTCTCTCTCGCTCTCTGTTTACGGGCCGGAACAAAACGGCCTAGAACTGGGACATCCATTGTGGTGAGTCCCGGTTCTGCATGGCTGCGGACCTACTGGTGTTTGCTGGGATTATGAAGGAGGTGTGTGTGTGTGTGTGTGTGTGTGTGTGTGTGTGTGTGTGTGTGTGTGTGTGTGTGTGTGTGTGTGTGTGTGTGTGTGTGTGTGTGTGTGTGTGTGTACGTACATGGAGCAAGGTCTTTGTGTGTCCAAATGTTTCACTACTTAGGATGAGGACGCACGCTGCATTGTTGATCTTAGGGCTGGGCAATATGACGATACATATCGTTATCGTGATATAAAAGTGTATATCGTGACCTTTCTCCTGTATCGCTTATATCTTGATATTCAATTGTATAAAATTGATAAAATTACTATCATTTAATTGCATCTCATGTTGTTACAATGCACACTATAAGTTAATGTAACTGTAAAAATAAGAATAAAAAGATCCATTTTAAAGAAAGGTTGTTTTGCGACATGAAAAAATAAAGAGCAAATAAAGAGAATGACTGAAAACGTATGTAATTGTGCTATATTGTGATATATATCGTTATCGTGATACAAATTAATCCATATCGTGATACAGTTTGTTTTCCATATCCTAGTTGAGCTCCATACAGTGATGGACTAGTCATCTCACAGTGTAATATTAATCAATGTAATAAGTTACTAATCACTGTGCACAGTGCAATAAGTAATCAATCAATCAAAAGTATTTATATAGCACATTTCATACTCAGTCGTTATTCAATGTGCTTCAGAAAAAAAGGAAAAAGAAAGATGAGGAATGATAGACGTGTCAAATTGAAATTAGTAGTAGGTGACAGCGTTGGAATGCTGGGGCCTCATGGAAAGTATTGAACAAAGTAAATTGAAATAAGCAAGATTGCTCATATCAGCCCTACTAGTTAATCCAAGGCAGATGAAAATAAAGCTGTTTTTAATTTCTAAAGCAAGCTGTTGATTTCAACAGAAAGCTGTTTACAGTATTTAAATGCCATTTCACCCTGCCTGAAACATTAAAACATTACAAACAAACAAGGAAGCCATATTGCCATCAATACTATCGCCATTCACACATGAGTAGCGGCACTGACCTGTGATTAGGAAGTGTGTCTTCACTGAGTTTCCTCATTCCTAGTGGAGCTGATAAATCAACAATAAACCATCGCACAACGGGGTGGGGAACATGCAAGTGAAGTTTTGCTTTGAGTTGTTGGGGGGGGGGCGGCATACCATGTTGTGTGGCAAATAGGGCTGTAACGATACACTTAACTCACGATTCGGTTCATATCACGATTTTTGACCTACGGTTCAATACACCCCATGATTTCTGAAATGTATCTCCACTGAAGTTTGGAAACACTATCACATCAAATCATAAGGTTGTTTTCTGGACTAATGGGTAATAAAACTTTGAAAGGGCGTATCACGATACTGCCTCCTTGTATCATGATACAGTATCGTGACTCTGTGTGTCACGATTTCTCGATTCGATACAATATCGTTACAGCCCTAGTGGCAAAAAGTATCGTGATTCATTTGTCTTACTCTTTCAGAGTAAAATACTGTGTATGTCAGCTGACGATGGGGACTATGGGGAGCATGGCTTGGTCCGTGTTGTGGACTGGGCTGGCCTGTTGGGCTTTGGGCTGCAGTAAGTTACTTGTGGCTTTAGTTTGCCAGGATGGAACTCTTCTTTGGAACTCTTCTTTGGAACTCTTCTTTGGAACTCTTCTTTGGAAGCGTTTGTCCACTATCCTCCTGGGGGGTGGGGGGGCACCCAAGGCCAAGCTGTGCTTTGGCTGTAGTGCGTGACGTGTAGCATGCTGATCACGATGACGCCACACACACACACACACACACAGTCAGTGTGTGGGAATAAAATACATATTCCTCTGACCGTGCTTCCTCTGGTGTCCCATCATGTGTGACTAGTAATAGGATGTTTTTGATGCTGCTGCTGCCCATCAAGTGTACTGTCGGCTTAGTTGTGGTTTTTGTTACAGACTTTAATGGTACCCTGTGATGCGCAGTTTCCAACCACCACAGCCGACTCTAGTGTATCTGTTGTGGTGGGGGAATCTGTTGCCAATCTTGAGGTGACGTAAGTTACTGTACGCCATTTGAAGACAAGTGTGATGCAAGACGAGTGGGAGCTGCAGTGTTATATGGCAAACTGTTGGTTTGCTTACGACTGCCTCCAAATAACTACTTGTTACTTTTCATAAGAGTATAGGTCAGGGAAGTCAACAAAAGCCGCTGAGTATTCATGTTGGGTTAGATCGTGCGACCCTTTAGGACTACTCTTATCCATTTTACAGAAAGGCTTTTGAAACCCTACCAGTCGTTATTTAGCACATGGATATCCGATGTATCATGTGTGATTTGTTGCCTATTTGGGTTACATTTTAATTTTCCAGCTATGTTGTAACATGGGTTCAGGACAGCTGCACCCCAGGCCTGTAGGGGGGGCTAGAGTCACACTGGTTTTGTGGCGTAGGCTAAAAAAACCAACATAATAAATAATATAAAGTGTTCTTGAAGAAGTACTGTGGAGTGGGAGGCGAGCAACGATAAACTACTATGGACTGAAATTTGGAATTCGACAACAACGGCTAAAACATATACAGTAGTACAATGGTGACCTGCTGTTGCACTACTTAGGAAAGAAAAGAAAGATGCACATGGACGCAAGCGATGGTTTGAGGACCACGCACAAACAAAAACAAACGGACTTGTATGCATATAGTATAGAGTGAGCAAAGCTATGTGCTCTGTGTCTGTCTCACTCACTCACACACTCACTCACACACTCACTCACTCACTCACTCACTCACTCACTCACTCACTCACTCACTCACTCACTCACTCACTCACTCACTCACTCACACACACACACACACACACACACACACACACACACACACACACACACACACACACACACACACACACACACACACACACACACCCTGAGGTCCCTCAGCTGATTGCCTGACACTCTGAGGTCAAAATAAAGTTCCTGTCAGCTTATCATATGAGACCGTCTGGAAATTCCTAAGACATGGGGCAAGGGAAGGCTTACACTGTTCTGCAAGCTCTCTCTCAGCTGGTGAGGGAAACTGTTGGAAAAATGGCCTACTACTCCACTGGGAAGGCTGTCTTGAACACCGCAGGGCAGGCGAGCGATGAAAGAATAAACTCTACTAAGGTTTATTTCCTCTCTGACTGAAAACATTTGCATGCGCCAAGCACAACCGTACAGCATTGCCGAGCAAATCTAATTTGTCTGTCGGGCTTCCTCCATCACTTGATTGGCACATTGCGTTTCAATGCATGACTGAGAGGTAACCTGATTGATTCATGATATTTGGATTTGAAATGAATGATATTAGTTTCTATTCCATAAAACATAGCCTTGAACTGTTAACAGTGTGCTGTATTTTCACATTCATAAGGTTTCGGCAAAAAATATCAAACAGACTTTTTATTCTTTATCAAGTGCTGTGTTGCAATGAAAAGGCATTTGACATATCCATTAGCTATTACAGCAATATTATGGGTTGTTTTTTTACTGCTATTTAATTGGACTGATGAAACCTCCTGATACCCTATTTTCTGTTTCTTAAACCTAACCTTTATTTAGCCAGGAAAAGTCCCATGGATACTTAGTTTATCTTCTGCTAAAGTCCTGTTCCTGGTTGATATCTGGTGAAAACTGACAAAGCCTATATGCTGAATGAAAACAGAAAGCTGTTAAAAGGGGGGGGGAATCCAGTTGCTTACAGCTAAACTTGGTGTTAACTAACATTGCATGAGATGAAATGAATGGGGATCGCTGGTCACTCACAGTCGCTCAGACGGAGCACCAGACCAGACAGATGATGTTTTGGGCTGGGCGCCACCCTTTCCTCACAGGAAGGCTCTTCCCCCATGTCTGTTTCCTAGTCGCACTGCCGATGCCGCTGATGTGTTTCATAGCGACAGGCAGCAGCTGACTTTGGCGCTGGATTACAACACCCGTTTTCCTCAGACTGGGGCGAGAGAGAGTGGTGATGTCCACTGTAGTATCCTTTCTGGGAAAACACGTTTGACTAATGGCGAGCTGTCGGATGCCGACTAGCGCAGCTTGACATAGAATGTTGGAAAAACCTCCCTCCAAACGCCTAAAAAAGATTCACTATGGGTATTTGGGAGGGTAGTTGGGTAGAAATCCTTTGCATGAAGTGAAATAGTCAGTGGAGCTGTGAATGAATTCCTTGACTCCACCAGAGATTGAAGTTAATTTAGCAAAACTGAAGTATCAAAACAAGATGGGGGATAATACCCCCCACCCCTACAAATCTTACCCCATATGAAGACAACAAGCTGTTGGCATATCATTCAAGATTTCTGCTTAGACCTCTCTTCACTCATTAAGACTCCAGCTTTCACAATAGGTCTGTCGACTGAAGACTGTTGCGGTAGTAGTAGCTACAGCCGAAAGGTCGCGAAAGGTTAAGGGATGTGGAGAAGCTGACGGTAACGTTTGGTGACTGACAAACCACAGGCAAGCTCATAAGGATGCATGCTAGACTAGTGTTGTAGTGAAACAGAAAATGAGTAAATTATGATTGCTTAATGATGGGTTTTCAGGAACGGATTTTGATTCCATTGGCCCCCTGGGCCAGACAACAAAAAAGGCCGCCCTCAATGGGTGTTGCTAGTTTGCCGAACGATTCAGGGTTTTAAGGCCAGGTGAGTATTGAGATATAGAGGCTAGAGCTTCAGGCCCCCCTTTGACTCTTGGGCACAGTAGGCCTGTGTGGTCATCTGTCCTTGTAGGTTGTGATAGGGTTTTTCCATTCAAAGAGCAAATCAAATGAATTACATTTGAGTCCAGGAAGCACCTCTAAATACAAACGTGTTGTAAATTGTGGGTTTAGATAGATGATGCACTCAGGGGCATCGTTGTTTCTGTACGTCTCTCTAGGCTACTGCTTACACTGGTCATCTTGTATTGGTGACTTTTGACCTTCCCTTCATTTTTGGCCAATCACAGAGTCAGCACAAGATACTAGGGCTGTAACGATACACTCGACTCACGATTCGGTTCGTATCACGATTTGTGACCTACGGTTCGATACACCCCACGATTTCTGAAATGTATCTCCACTGAAGTTTGGAAACACGATCACATCAAATCATAAGGTTGTTTTCTGGAGTAATGGGTAATAAAATTTGAAAGGGAGTATCACGATACTGCCTCCTTGTATCACGATACAGTATCGTGACTCTGTGTATCACGATTTCTCGGTTCGATACAATATCGTTACAGCCCTACAAGATACACACACACACACACACACACACACAAAGAGCTCCAGCCTGGTTGCTTTGTGTATCTGCTGCCGCTGCTGTATGTCTTGCAGCGCTGCTTGGTGCTGTAACGTTTATTTGCAAGCCAGAGGTGTTTCCATGGTTACCAGCTGCCGTAAGAAGCACTGGCCATCTACCAATCCGAGACCGTGAAGGCGAGGGAAAGATGGACAGAAGGAGAGAAAGGGAGACGTGCAAAAGAGAGAGCCAGAAAGAGATCATTTCATCCACATGCTGTTTGCTCCCAATGAGGATGAGCCTGCCTGTGGGCACTAGACACTGCAGACACACACACACACACACATACAGACACAGACGCATACACACGCGCATGCGCGCACACGGACACAGTATGCGCGCGCGCACACACACACACACATACACACACACACACACACACACACACACACACACACACACACACACACACACATACACACTCACTGCATGCACACACATGCACAGTTGTGCGTAATCATGTTTCCCTTTGTCACGTATGTGAGACACAAAGGAAGCAGTTGGTTTCGAACAGGAAGTCTGCCTGCTGGTCTCAGACGTCAGCACGACCTCACAGTAGGCCACCGAGAGAGAACCCAGAGAACCTTACAGTAGGCCACCTGTAGAACGCACTTACATGACAACCCTGTAGAACGCACCAAGGCCTTACAGTAGGCCACCGAGAACCCTAGGAACATGACAACCTTACAGTAGGCCACCGAGAACCCTAGGAACATGACAACCTTACAGTAGGCCACCGAGAACCCTAGGAACATGACGGCCTCAACACCAAGGCCTTACAGTCACAGCCCTTATAAGAACAGCCTAGCCACTCGCTATTAAGCCCTATTGTACCAGTTGTTTGTATTAGTTTGTATTAGTTCTATGGTTCGGAGACCAGAATGAATGGGACCCAATGGAGCTAGATGCTAAAAATCTTAATTTTCACCCAGGTCTCATCAACAAAGCTCAGATTTGAATGTCGTTCTGGAGATTTCAATAAGGGTTTCACTCAACAGTATAATAAAAAAGCACATATGTCCGTTTGATTTGTTACAGGAGGCGTTTTTGTTGCTCACTACTCGCTAGCATTTTGTGACGTCATAGACACTTAAAAATCACTTTTTAAGCATATGCGTGGCTCAAAAGATCTAAAACTCAGCCGTGGGTATTTTCTATATATAGTCTTTCGAAAGCAACATCCGAATTACACAAGAAAAAATCATATACTGAGATAAAGGCACCATGAGGGGTTTTGCTCCATAGGACTCCATTCATTCTGGTCTCCGGGCCACCACGTGGACAAGGGTGGAACTGCCCCTTCAGTTCTAAATCTGCCATAGAACTAATACAAACCTGCCTCGTTTCGGCAACCGGAAATACACCGTGAAATCAACCAGTGGGATATCTGGTCTTCCTAGAGTATCTGTGTTACAGTACAACCCTGTAGAACACACCAAGGCCTTACAGTACAAATCTGTGGAACATGACAGTTTTACAGTAGAACCCTGTAGAACACAGCAACTCCTTACTGTGTGTCAGCCTGGGACATTCAAAGAAACCGTATGAACATTCCAATTGCTTTTTGGCGAACCGTGTCATCGCTCATTACCATAATATTGGCTGACTTTTAATAGCTGAAAGTCGCCCTGGGAATTCGATTCGGTCGGTTTATTCACCAACCCTCCATAGAGAAATAATGACTTCCGTCGTATAGGTCGCTTTTGGTGCACATGTATGCATGGTATGCAACAGCTTCCTCTTAAGTCTGTGTGCATGCGTGTGCTTACGAAGGCATAACGTGTCATCTAACGCAGCGTAGAGAATTGTTAGTCCAGTGGTTTTGTCTTGTCAGTCAGTGTCCTGTCCAGCATCACATTTCTACTGAAGAGCTTACAGCCTTACAACCGGCAGATGTGGCTTAGCTTCCTCTTCAAGTGCCTTCATATGTTCAGCTACAATCCTGCGAATGTGTACACACACACACACACACACACACACACACACACACACACACACACACACACACACACACCTCCCATGCAACCATCATGGCAGCGTCACTGAGGGAGAGGAGAGGAGAGGAGAGGAGAGGAGAGGAGAGGAGAGGAGAGGAGAGGAGAGGAGCTGCTTCTTAGAACTAGAGTTGTGTTTACAGGGTGAGTCAGCTGGCAGGGCGACCTCCCCTGCACCAGCCCAGCGTCAGTGGACTTCTTTATGGTGATCAACTTTTTATTGAGTAATACATCAAAATACATTAGATCAGGTGTGAGGAACCTTTTTCTTTCGAGGGGCCACTTCAAATTCCTCCACGGCCCGTAAAAGTCCTCCGAGGGCCGCATTATGAAAACAAACCAGGATTTCCCCCTGCACTTTAGGCCTAAATTGAAGGCAGCCACCTTCACAACAGACCCCACTTTCTCTGGGTCCCCTGAAAATATAACTTATTTGTATTGAAATTGTAATTCCTGATATTCTTTTACAAAAATATTTCATGTGAAGCTGCATGTGCATAACATTAAAATTATATCAGGGGCCGGATAAAACGGCCTCAAGGGCCGTAAATGGCCCTCCAGACGTAGGTTCTCCACCCCTGCATTAGATGATGTGTATTATTGTAAAAGAATAACGTTATTGTAAAAGAAACCATAGGGCAAAAACCTCTCCCCACCCAATTCTAAACTACACAAATGACCCATGAAAAAGCAGTTCATGAAGTACAACATGAGAATAAGCTTACACAACCACAAGTGGTGGGCGAAATCCCAGACGTTAGGCTGTGAAGTCAGCCAAAGCCAAGCCCTTTTTGAAAAGGTTGCATCTGTTATCTGTGTATTATTCACACATGCACACACATGCATACACAACTCATTCTCTCTCTCTCTCTCTCTCTCTCTCTCTCTCTCTCTCTCTCTCTCTCTCTCTCTCTCTCTCTCTCTCTCTCTCTCTCTCTCTCTCTCTCTCTCTCTCTCTCTCTCTCTCTCTCTCTCTCTCGCGCACACACACCTCCCTTATCCTTTTTGGATGTAACCTCTGCGTTGGTGACTGACACCATGGCTGTGATCTGATACGGTCATGTATGAGTATTGTTGAGCTTTTCATTGTGTCATGTCCTCTATCAGTTGCCTCCTGTGTTGTCTTTGCGTCATTTATCAGTGGCGTAATAAGCCTCCTCTGACCCGTAGCTCTGGAATGATAACATTATCTATCTGCTGCGTTTGAAGCTGCCTAGATATCTCCTTCTTCCTTGAGTCAGGAATTGCGTTTGCAACAAGTTTGCAACAAGTGTTGCTGCTTCCTGGTTTGAGAGTGACATGTGTTTTTGCCTTGGGAAAAAGATACAGTAGGCTGCCGCAGGGCTGACAAGTTTGTGATAAAATCCCAGATTTGACTGTGTGACTGAGAAAGGATATCTAAGGAGAGATGACGTATATTTTGGAATGATATTTTGGGGTACATTACAGCTCCCCATTTGTAACTGAGCCCTGAGGAAGGTCAGTAGACCGAAAGCTTGGCCTATTATTAAAAAGAACACAAAGGGGATTTAAGTGTGCAGACATTTTTCTTTCAATTTTACACAGTTTTTGTTTATGTTTGGCACCTTTTAATCGAGAGTGCGGTGGGATCCGGTTAAACACAGGGTACATTACTGCTCAAAAGTTTGGGGTCACCCATATTTTTCCTGTTATTTTTTTTAGCAATTCCAGACAGTTTAGACATTCCATTGAATATCTTGAATTGGTACAAAGTTAAGTACCACACAGCCAAAGTTGAAAAAAGGTTTGCTAAGTTGATTAGTTAAACTAGACAGAAGAGTGAAATTCAACTAACCGGTTTGACACATTTATTACATAGCAATGCATGTTTTACTCCGTTTTTCTGTAGACATTTTGTTGGCTTATTTGCAAATTTGGAAATTTGGAAAGCTCTGTCTCTGCCCTTTCCAATGGTAGGTAGGTGTATGACATTTTGTGCATTGCCACCTTGGCTTTAATGTAAATTCATGTCAAAGTAGCTCTCTAGCCATCAGAATGAAGCGAATGGGACCTGTTATTAGGAATTCATGATCCATTGTCTCTGCCATGTTTCAGTGTACAGTCGAGTGTCATACATTGTTGCAATCTCTATCAATGTTTGATTCGACAGGCGTCTATCATATCATTTCACTCACCTCTGATGCGGTACATGCGCATGCACAGACACACACACACACACACACACACACACACACACACACACACACACACACACACACACACACACACACACACACACACACACACACACACACACACACACACACACACACACACACAGCTGCTGTCAGAGAGTGTTAGAGTGGTCGGCCTCTTCCTGTACCTAGTGTGTGTGTTTGTGGGAGGGGTTTCTTTTGAGATTGCTAGCATTTCTGATGAAGCTTCTCTCTCTCTCTTTTTCTCTCTTTCTCTCTCTCTGTTTCTCTCTCTCTCTCTCTCTCTCTCTCTCTCTCTCTCTCTCTCTCTCTCTCTCTTTCTCTGTCTGTGGCATGATCTCTCTCTCTCTCTCTCTCTCTCTCTCTCTCTCTCTCTCTCTCTCTCTCTCTCTCTCTCTCTCTCTCTGTCCCTGTGTCTCTGTCTCTGTCTCTGTCTCTCTCTTTCTGGCCTTATAACTGTGCGATGTGAGTAAGTGCGATCAGACAAGAACAAAAGAGGAAGGGTGTGAGATGATGATGATGATGATGATGATGATGATAAATGATGATGAATAGAAAGCTGCTACGGAGTGACGGGTCCCGTTTTGGCAAAGGACGCGCTCAACTTCTTGGAAAAACGAAAGTCTTTGGGTGCGCGATAAAATGTATCAACTTAAGGAAGAAAAATCCGCACTCACAAACTGCGTCTCATTATTTATTTATATTACCACCATGTTCATCAAGCCTTCATCAGTGCGTGATATAATATAATAATGCATATAAATATATATATATATACAGTAAATATATATAAATAAATAAATAAATAATGAGACGCTGTTTGTGAGTGCAGATTTTTCTTCCTTAAAGTGACGGGTCCTGTGACATTAGCATGAAAAGAAATGAGAATGAGGATGATGATGATGAGAGTCAAGAGGAAGGTGGTGAGGATGACGATAGAAGGGAGTGAGGAGGGGGAGGATGATGGTGGAGAAGAAGAGGCAGGTGAGGATTACCTTAATGATGAAGATGATTGCTCAACGATGATGATTGTGATGAAGACGATGATTGTGTGGAAGAATGTGATGACGATGATGAGGTGGAAGATGCCAG
>NC_085860.1:51992871-51995371 GCF_034702125.1 Engraulis encrasicolus | reverse complement strand
GTTGGTGTGTATACATGCATACACACACACACACGCTTGGCATGATACACATTGAAGCAAGATTGTGTGTGCGTGTGTGTGTGTGTGCGTGCGTGCGCGCGCGTGTGCGCGTGTGTGTGTGTGCGTACGCAAGCACAGTGTTACGCGAGGGGTTCCAGAAACAGGGTCATCCAGAGTTGAGTTGACGGTTCAAATTTTTTTTTGTGCAGTGTTTTCTGTGGTTGCAAACAGCACACACAAACAACAACATGGACACAAGCAAATAAGTGAAATAAAAGCAGTTGTCCATCACAACAGCAGCATGTGTTTGGATGGGGTATTGGACATCAGAGCACGGTGCAGCGCTCTCTGCATCATCCCTTTTGCATAGTGCTACACATGTATACAAATGAGTTGTGGTGAGGTGGCCAGTAGATGTGGAGATAGGCAAACAGGAAGCAGGAAGCTCCAGGCAGCGATGACTCGCATGTCCGCAGCGTCCATCAGTAGATACGTAGGCCTATCTCAAAACATGTATAGTATACACACTTAAAGGGACACTGTGCTGGAAATGGTCAAAAAAGGTATTGCAACTATGCTGCTCATTGAAACTGGGCTGCCTATTTCCAAATTTGATCTTTACATGAAAGTTTACTAAGTAATACACAAATATTGTTTGTTTATTATCCAAGTAGTCATTTTGGCAGCTAAAAATGGCTATTTTTGGAAATTCAAAATGGCGGACCATGGAGAAGATCCCCCTTTTCATGTATGAAAAGTGCAATTTTTCCAGTCATAATGAAAACTTAGAATTTGATGCTGGTGGTAAGTATTCATGAAAAAGGTAACATTAGTGAATGGGCAGCATGAATTCTGGAAATAAACAACTAAAAATCTCACACAGTGTCCCTATAATATGGGCAGTCATGGGTGAGCGGTTAGGGCGTCAGCCTTGCATCCCAGAGGTTGCCGGTTCGACTCCCGACCCGCCAGGTTGGTGGGGGGAGTAATCAACCAGTGCTCTCCCCCATCCTCCTCCATGACTGAGGTACCCTGAGCATGGTACCGTCCCACCGCACTGCTCCCCATGGGGCGCCACTGAGGGCTGCCCCCTTGCACGGGTGAGGCATAAAATGCAATTTCGTTGTGTGCAGTGTGCAGTGTTCACTTGTGTGCTGTGGAGTGCTGTGTCACAATGACAATGGGAGTTGGAGTTTCCCAATGGGCATTCGCATTCACTGTAAGATCGTGGTAAAGTAGGGCTTTGTTGAAATCGCCTGTTCTGAAGCTGACCTCCATTCTGGCCGCCCAGGCAGTGCTGACAACATGAATCACACACAATTGTCTTGGTGTGATTTTTTTATTTTCATTTCCTTTTAATGACTGCATTCACTTTCGGTGACTGTTGCAGAATAGGTGACGACAACACAATCAAGTGTTAGCTTTAAATTGTATTTTGGTTAATTTATTATATTTTGTCAATGTATCTTAATTGAGTTTTTTTATTTTTCATTCAATTGATGATGGTTCCCAAACTTTTTTGACTGGACCCGAAAAACTATTTACACAGCCCAATGCTCCATAAAGAATGTTGCACGATGTACGATAGATGGTAACTAGCGATGAACATTTAGTGTCCTAGACAGAGCCACTGATGGGCTCTTGTTTTACATAGTGTTCCTTTAATGACCGGCTCTTGTTTTACATACTGTAGTGTTCCTTTAATGACCAGCTCTTGTTTTATTTTACATAGTGTTCCTTTAATGACCAGCTCTTGTTTTACATAGTGTTCCTTTAATGACCAGCTCTTGTTATTGTGTCTGCAGCCGACGGGCTACATGGAGTCAGCGCTGTCCTACAGCTCCATCGATAGAAGACGTGCTTTTGTTTTACATAGTGTTCCTTTAAGCCATTGACGCCTAAGGCACCTGCAAAAAGGGGTGCTGAATGCCTGAGCCCTTTTTTTAAGAAAAGCTGCCCTCAGCTTATAAAAACCCAAATATCTCAGCTTCTGAAGCACATAAAAATATGCACTAAGTTGTATTTAAACGCTAAGACCCTCATCTTTCATTAGAATGTGTTCATTCATCTCAAACAAACTGAGATTTTTAATCAAGTTGTCTCAAATCCCATGAGCCTGGATGTCGCGTAATGCAGCTCCAGGGGCCAGGGCCAATGTTGCGCAACGCAACATCAGGCATCAATGGGTTAATGACCAGCTCTTGTTATTGTGTCTGCAGCCGACGGGCTACATGGAGTCAGCGCTGTCCTACAGCTCCATCGAGGACGTGCAGCTGCTGTCGTGGGACAACGCGCCCAAGTACTGCGTGCAGCTCAGCTTCCCCGGAGGAACCGTCCTGCTGCAGGTGGAGCACACACACACACTCTATACACACACACACACACACACACACGCACGCACGCACTCTACACACTCTACACACACACACACACACTCTACATACACACACGCACACGCACTCCACACACTCCACACACTCCACACACACACACACACACA
>NC_085860.1:51975371-51987871 GCF_034702125.1 Engraulis encrasicolus | reverse complement strand
CTTGACTAGCATTTTGTTTAGGGTGTTACATTTATGAAACAAATTCATTTGGACACATGGAATCATACATTCTTCCAAAATATGATCACTTCCTTCACCTATGGCCATTAAATCTGGCTAGTGTAATGGCGGCCATTTTGGAAGCAGATGACAGGTGTTCTACAGGCCCCACCCCCACAAATGTGGTATCACTGTAAAGCCCTAAATGTCTAGTTTACAGTAATCCCAGATTGAAATAGGTTGCATAAAGTTTGTTTGAGATACATGTAGCAAAGTATTGTCCACTACAGTGGACAAACGCCAATGGCCGGGTCTCAGGAGGGTATGATAGTGGAGAGGTGAGAGGAGGGGAGGGGAGGGGAGAGGAGAGTAGAGGAGGGGAGGGGGGGGGAGGGGGAGGTGTTCTGGGAGAGGAGGGGAGGGGAGCCTGGTAGAGTGTGACGTTGAGGAAGCGATTGAGAAG
Source organism: Engraulis encrasicolus (assembly GCF_034702125.1). NCBI lineage: Eukaryota > Metazoa > Chordata > Actinopteri > Clupeiformes > Engraulidae > Engraulis > Engraulis encrasicolus. The sequence continues at coordinate 51,987,408 of NC_085860.1, read as the reverse complement.
CCAAGGGGAGTGAATCACGTCCGGTTAGATATTTAAAAGAGAAACTGAAAGCAACAGAGCGGATGTGATGTGTAAGATTGGAGGGGGTTGCGGTTACCTGTCTTGGCATGTAGATGTGTGTGTGTGTGTGCGTGGCTGCATATGTGCGTGAGGGGGTGTGTATGTGATGATGTGCGCGAGGGTGTGTGTGTGTGTTAACTTTTCTCTCTGTCCCTTTCTCAGAACACTACGCTCAGCACACAAGACCACGAGAACATTATTGTGGTGAGTCAATCAGACATGCCTCATGCTTTCCTCATAGGAAGTGTGTGTGCGTGTGTGTGTGCGTGTGTGTGCGTGTGCGTGTGTGTGTGCGCGTGTGTGTGTGGTGTGATTGTAGAGGAAGCGATATGAGAGTTTTCTTAAATGTAGTGTGTGTGCGTGTGCGCGTGCGTGTGTGCGTGTGCGCCGATATGTGTGCGTGTGCCTGTGCGTGTGTGTGGTGATTGTAGAGGAAGTGATATGAGAGTTTTCTTAAATGTAATGCATTTGCGTCAAGGAGCTACAGTACATGCACGTATGCTGTTGTGATGCGTTGATGCCATTGACAGTATAATGGTTGATGCACACAGCCAAACACTTTGGGTCAGTTGGCTAAACGCAGTTCAGTGATGCATACAATGACTGTGTGTCTCTGGCTGTGGATCTGTTGACCTCTCTATCTACCTCACTGATACCCTGTCTGTCTGTCTGTCTGTCTGTCTGTCTGTCTGTCTGTCTCTCTCTCTCTCTCTCTCTCTCTCTCTCTCTCTCTCTCTCTCTCTCTCTCTCTCTCTCTCTCTCTCTCTCTCTCTCTCTCTCTCTCTCTCTCTCTCTCTCTCTGTCTTTCTTTCTCTCTCTCTCTGCAGGCCATTGCCCCTCTCCTGGAAAACAATCATCCCCCACCGGACCTTTGTGAATTCTTTTGCAAGGTACACAGACACACGCATGCACACACACATTCTCTCTCTCTCTCTCTCACTCACTCACTCACTCACTCACTCACTCACTCACTCACTCACTCACTCACTCACTCACTCACTCACTCACTCACTCACTCACTCACACACACACACACACACACACACACACACACACACACACACACACACACACACACACACACACACACACACACACACACACACACACACACACACACACACACACACACACGGAAAGCAGACATTAGAGGTTCCGTGTAATTTGTGTAAGGAAATTCAATTCAGGCCACAAATAACCGTGTGTGTGTGTACGTGTGCTTGGTTTTTAGCACTGTCGGGAGCGCCCTCGCTCAATGGTGGTCATCGAAGTGTTCACTCCCGTGGTTCAGAGAATCCTCAAACACAACATGGTGAGTTAACGGGTGCACATGTCATGTCCTCCCAAAATAAATAAATTATATATATGTATATTTGTTTATTTATTTATTTCAATTAGAGGTGCACAGGATCCAAGATCCAGTTCCGGATCCAGCAGGATAATAGGGTATTTCACAGGATCCAGTATCCGGCAGTTACCTAAAAATCAGGATCTGGTGCATCTCTAGCCTAGGTTTTTCTGTCAGTCTTTCACAATCCCAATTGCTGCATGGAGTGAAAGAACTTTGGAAGCGACCAGTGCAGGCACGTGTGGCAGTAAGCCCATGAGTTTAAAAAATAGTTTGAGCCAACGTAATAAAAAGGGCCCACATGTGCGAGTAGGCTATGTGTGTCAACCCTTTCGTAGGATCCGGTATCCGTTTCCGGATCCGGTATCCGGTTCCAGATCCGGCAGGATCTTAAGCAGTGGATCCGGCATCCGGCAGGATCCTAAAAATCAGGATCCGGTGCATCTCTAATTTCAATTGCAATAGCGCTTTATTGGCATGACAAAAGTGAAATTCGTATTGCCAAAGCATACAAGTACATAACATGTAGTAAAAAATAAGTATCAATAGTAGTAACAATAATCTAGTAGCATAATAAAAACATTCTCTCTCTCCTATATCTCTCTCTCCTCCATCTCTCTCCCTCTCACTGCAGGACTTTGGGAAGTGTCCGCGGTTGCGCCTCTTTACTCAGGAGTATATTCTGGCTCTGAACGAGCTCAATGCCGGCCTGGAGGTCGTCAAGAAGTTCATCCACAGGTGAGTGAGTGAGGGCCTTACCCACCTCCTCCATTAACCCTGTTAGGGATGCAAACGATTAATTGATTAATCGATTAATCGACTTTTATCGATCCATGCATTAATCGATTAAACAACATTAATCACAATTAATCGACAATTCAGCTGACAAGAGACCCAGGTGAAATGGGCATGTGAAGGGAGTGTGGGAAGAGGAGTGTTTATAGTGGGAATATTTAAATCACCTTTGGATTAAAGAATTGAAATAGAATTAATTTAAATGTGGTATTTTATCTCAATTTTTAATTACATTTTTTAGATTTAGTAGTTTTTTTCCAAGAAACATTGAGATTTCGGGGGGAAAACGGCGCTTATCAATTAATCGTAAGTCAATCGATAAGACTATCAACTAATGATTAATGAATTAATCGATAATTTGCATCCCTAAACCCTGCACTTCTCAATGCTTGTCATGCTCCACAAATTCTTGTCTACCAATTCCGGTCAGGCTGTCTTTATCCCTTCTGAATCGTTTAGTGCTAGCGACCACTACGGAAATAGTAATGTTGTCATCCTTGTAACTGGGAAGTATACGGTGGATAGAGTAGTGGGGAAAATGCTCATTTCCTCATTTCCAAAAGCGAGGTGTTTGTGTAAGTAGGTACATAGTTATGTGGTACAGTTAGTGACCGTATTAGGCTGGAGAATATCAATTATAGGTTAAGACGGCGTGTTTAGTTTGTTCTGTATTACTGACAGAACAATTATTGACTTGCAACAGGTGAATGATCAGTATTCATCAGGGATCATGTTGAGTTTGAGTATAATAGACCCTATAGTAATGTCTCTCTGTCTGTGGCTCTCTCTGTGTCTCTGTCTCTCTCTCTCTCTCTCTCTCTCTCTCTCTCTCTCTCTCTCTCTCCCCCCCCCTCTCTCTCTCTCTCTCTCTCTCTCTCTCTCTCTCTCTCTCTCTCTCTGTACAGCATGCATGGCCCCACAGGTCAGTGCCCCCACCCCCGCGTGCTGCCCAACCTGGTGGCCGTGTGTCTGGCAGCCATCTACTCCTGCTACGAGGAGTTCATCAACAGGTGAGCAGCTGCACTCAACTCCACACAGGTGTCTGATACTAAGCTCAGCACAGCCCAGCTGTGCTACCTTACATTCCTCAACAGGTCAACACACCTGTAGAACGTAGTCTTAAACTGCACACAGTTGTCCCAAACCCAACAGGTGACTAGTCTAGATCTGTTCATCCGTTGAGGTGAACAGGGCCCTATACTATAAAACAGGTTCAGGAGTAAGCCTGGAGCCTGGAGCCTACGGGCTTATTTACATCTTAACTTAGGCTGGTTTACTCCAGAACCAGCTTTGTAGTATAGGCCCCAGGTCGTCTAGATAAAAACAAAATGACAATCCCCAAAGAAGAGCTAAGCATCTGCTGTGATGCCCTGGGCCAGGTTCAGTTCTCTACTCTCCACCTTCCTCATCTGGACAATTTAACCCCCCCCCCCCACTACACCGTATCCCCTTACACACACACACACACACACACACACACACACACACACACACACACACACGCACACACACACACACACACACACACACACACGTCACCACCCAACCCTAAAGGGTCAGCCACTTATCACACACACACACACACTCAAACACACACACACACACACACACACACACACACACACACACACACACACACACACACACACACACACACACACACACACACACACACACACCTGCAAACAGACACACACACACACACACACCTACACACACACACACACACACACACACACACACACACCTACATGCACGCACACATAGGTTGCCTGTGGGTATTGGCTAGGAACCGTATTGGCTGCTCCGGGCGCCACTTGGAGCCAGGGAATGTTTTTGTCATCCAGCCGCATCCCTGGGGGGTCCGCGCCCCCCCGCTGAGGAGGAGGTGTCGCTTCACAGTTTCCATGCTGCTCTTCCCCTGCCCTCACCTCAGGGGACCGCTCTCTCGCTCTCGCTCTCGCTCTCTCGCTCTCTCTCTCGCTCTCTCTCTCTCGCTCTCTCTCGCTCTCTCTCTCTCCCTCTCTCCCTCTCTCCCTCTCTCTCTCTCTCTCTCTCTCTCTCTCTCTCTCACCCTCGCTCTCTCTTTCTCTTTCTCTCTCTCTTTCTCTCTCTCCCTCTATCCCACCTTTCTCTCTCTCTCTCTCTCTCTCTCTCTCTCTCTCTCTCTCTCTCTCTCTCTCTCTCTCTCTCTCTCTCTCTCTCTCTCTCCCTCCCTCCCTCCTTTCCTCCAGTGCTAAGTGCTCGTTCTCTGTCAGGTGTATTCTCCCAGGTGAGGTAATTGGTCTCAATTACTTTTATCATGTACTTTCCATGGTGTGCAACTGAAAACTATATAATGAGGATGATGATGATGATGATGATGATGATTACTCCGAGATGTTTTGTGTCTTCTCTGATGTGCAGCTGAGACCTCCCTATAATGGGAATGAAAGTGATGATGATGATGATGATGATGATGATGCTGAGAATGCTAATGTGTAAACCCCACCCCTTTCTTCTCCCTCTCCTCTACTTCCTCTCTCTGTCTCTCTCCGTCTCCTCTCTCTCTCTCCTCCCCCCCTCTCATCCCCTCCCCCCCCTTCTCTCCTTGTAGCCGTGACAACTCCCCCAGCCTGAAGGAGATCCGTCTTGGCTGCCAGCCCAACAGCGAGCGCAAGCCCCCCATGCCACTCCGCCTGCTGCGCCAGGAGCCCCCTACGCCCCCCCCTGGCGCCCCCCAGCCGCCCCCCGTGGTGGCCCCCACGCCACTCTCCTCCCCCCCCACCTCCGCCGGCCCCGCTCACCCTGCCCCCCCTCCCCGCTCCCCCCATCGTCAACTCCAGCGAGGTGCTGGTGGAGCTGGAGCGCAGTAACAACGCGGCCAACACGCGGCGCTCCGCCACCACCGGGCCCGCGGGGGGCGACAGCGAGCCCAACCTGATCGACTGCCTGATGGTCAGCCCCGCGCTCAGCGCCCTCGCCATCCAGCTGCCGGCGCACGCCGACCGCACGCTGGGATGCTTCGCACTCATCCTCAAGATGCTGTGAGTACCGCGGAGGGAGGGACGCACTGAGCTGTGTGTATGTGTGTGTGTGTGTGTGTGTGCGCGTGTGTTTGTGTGCGCGCGTTCGTGCGTGCGCTCGTGCTTGCGTTCATGCTGCTACTGCTGGATAGTGTTTTTAATCTTGATCACATATTTTACAGTAATGATGATGAAAGACTGCTGTGGTAATAATCATGAATGGTTCAAATGGTGTGAAGCTCTTAGGAACGCTATCTAGATTAGCTGTAAACCTGCGTAGCACTTTGTTCATGTGAAGTCTGTGGCCGTGAGCTATCTCTCCTCTGTGGTCTGATCTGCCCGATATCAGTACATTACACATTACACTACACCTAGCTGACGCTTTTATCCAAAGCGACTTTCAGTTATTTCAAGTACAGGGTATTGGTTACAGTCCCTGGAGCAGTGTGGAGTTGGGTGCCTTGCTCAAGGGCACCTCAGCCACAGAGTACGATGGGGAGTGGAAGGGTGGGATTTGAACCTGCAACCCTCTGATCTAAAGCCTATCTCCTTAACCACAAGGCCACGGCTGCCCGCGATTGAGGCCCACCTGATCATTCAGGTCCTGTTTTCTTTGATGGCCTGAGTAGGGCTGGGTAAAATAATCGCTTTAATCGATTATTGATCAAATCGAATCGAAATTCACATAATCCATTCACAGGGCACAAAATCGATTTTTTGCTTCTTTTTCTTTTTGTTCTTTTTGTTTAATTTAGGTCTATGGAAAATACCCAGTAGGTATTAGTCAATTAGGCCTAGGCCTACTTATTACAAATTAGCAATCTGTTAACCCTGTCAAGCCACAGCCCTTTGACATTTTTATATAAAAATAGGCAACAGCATCTTTTGGGGGAAATCCTGGCACCAAGAAGGGAACGGATTGAATCGATTCGGAATGAATCGAATCGAATCGAATTGAATCGTGATTAATCGATTCAAAGCCCTAAGAATCGAAATCGAATCGATACAGGAACATGGCTGCGATACCCAGCCCTAGGCCTGAGTGTCTCACACGTCACGTGTGCTATTCTATCCCCGTCTCAAAGTCCACTTCTCACCGCTGCTATCGATATGGACCTCAAAGTCCACTTCTCACCGCTGCTATCGATATGGACCTCAAAGTCCAAAGTCAGTCAGTCACAGCCAGAAAAGAGAACCACCCCTCTTCCTTAGAAGAGCGAGTTTTTTGGACGTCTGCTATCTGTCTCTGTTTCTGTGTTTGTGTGCGTCAGTGAGCCTGCGTGCCTGCGTGCCTGCGTGCCTGCGTGCGTGCGTGCGTGCGTGCGTGCGTGCGTGCGTGCCTGCGTGCCTGCGTGCATGCTTGTGTGTGTGTGTGTGTGCGCGTGTGTGTGTGTTTGTCTGTATGTATGTGTGTGACGCTCACTAATGGTTTGCTGTCTCCTCAGGTCCGACTACGATGACTGGAGACCAGCCCTGGCCAGCCTGCTGCAGCCAATCCCCTTCCCCAAAGAGTAAGGACACGCCCCTGCACCTTTCTCTCTCTCTCTCTCTCTCTCTCTCTCTCTCTCTCTCTCTCTCTCTCTCTCTCTCTCTCTCTCTCTCCCTCCCTCTCTCCCCTTCCCCAAAGAGTAAGGACACGCCCCTCCACCTCTCCCTCTCTCCCTCTCCCTCTCCCTCTCTCTCTCTCTCTCTCTCTCTCTCTCTGTCTCTCTCTCTCGCTCGCTCTCTCTCTCTCTCTCTCTCTCTCTCTCTCTCGCTCGCTGTCTCGCTCTCTCTCTCTCTTCTCTCTCTCTCTCTTTCTCTCTCCCTCTCTCTCTCTCTCTCTCCCTCTATCTCTCTCTCTCTCTCTCTCTCTCTCTCTGTGTGCTGTGGATGGTACCGGTGTACGTAATCTTTATGTGTGCGTCCTTGTTCATAGATGTGTTCTTGTCTGTGAAGGTGTGTGTTTACTAGGGGTGTAACGGTATACAAAAATCACATTTCGGTACGTACCTCGGTTTTTGGGGTCACCATTCGGTACATTTTCAGTACTGTATACAGTATATAAAAGGAAAATACATTCAAACTGCTACTTTGGGTCTGAGATTTCATCAGTGTAAGAAAAAGTACTTTTCTCAAAGTCTCACAAAGACCAAGCCTCTACGCCAGTTTTTTCTCTTATATTCTCTCTCAGCGTTCTGCATGAGCCACTGCATGTAGTGGCAGCATAATGTAAAAACATGAACTGAGTTGCCTGTCATGTCAATCTACCTTTTGGTACAGCACTATTCGGTTCGGTACAGGTCTGTTCGGTTCGGTACAAATACAATACAGTGCACCTTTACAGGCCTAATATGTACGTCTGTGTACATAATAAAATATGTGCTGTGCCATAATACGTGTTTATTATATGGTTGTGACGTCATCTGTCGAATGCTCCATTCATTTCAACGGGGCTCCCCAACGTTCGGACGTCTGTTATTTTTCGATAACGGACGGGTTGGTCTATAACAGACCGCTGTCAATGGCAACAAGACTTTTCACTGCTAAAGCGACTTTTCAACAAGACTCTAATCAGCTGCTGTGATAGACAGCACCCGTTGTCCTGGCTACCGCTGTCAATGGCAACAAGACGTTCACTGCTAAAGCCACTGGCTTGTATACAAGTCAGTGGCTAAAGCGAATGTTTCATATCACTCCGCAGGGGGTCCGGTACGTCTTTTGTCACTCTAATCAGCTGCTGTGATAGACAACACCTGTCCTGGCTAGCCTACCTAGCTGTTGCCTAGCGGTGTTCCACAACGGCTCTGTTTTGTTTTGCGCAGCAACAATCTTAACATTAAATAGGTCTAAAGAAATGTCCCCGCATGTGTAAATCATTTAAGTATATCCATATAATAAGCGGGTTAACTTTCGGCGAGTCGGTCGCTTTGTGGAATAGCAGCACTTCAGAGAGAACAAGACCCCTCCGCTCCGCGTCGGGGTCTAAAGATTCTCTCTGTCGTGCTGCTATTCCACGGTAGCGACCTTCTCGCCGAACGTTAACCCTTACGTAATACCAGTCAAGTGTGCAGTGATGTGTGTTGCTGCGTGTTGCCAATGCTGCGTGCAGAGGGAAGTGTCTGCTGACGTATGTGTAGCGCAGACTGGGAGTTGTGGTGCGGCGAGACAGAGGGAGGGGGGGGGCACAGAGGAGGGGCCCCGAACGGCCCCTGGGTGGCCCCTGTAATTGGCTGAGGAGTCCGGGGCCTCGTTAGGCCTCAGCTGGTGTACACTGTGGTGTCACAGGTGTCACAGGTGTCAGCCGAGCTCTGGTGGGAGATGAGCTGATCTCTTCAGGGGGCACCCATTAACCCCTCAGGACCCTCCCATAGCTCACAACAACACAGACGCAAAACACACACACACACACACACACACACACACACACACACACACACACACACACACACACACACACACACACACACACACACCTTAGAGGAAAGTGCAACGTGCTGACAAACACTGGCTAACACGCTAACATCATACACTCTTCTTTTTTTTTTTCATGAATACTTCTTCATGTCCGCCATTTTGAATTTCCAGTAATAGACCTTTTTATCTGCAAAACTTCCAAAACTGTACGTTTGGTGGATATTAGTTTATCCCTTAGTAAATATCCACCAGAAGATGAAATTTGGGAAATCAGCCGCACGGTTGCAATACCTACTCTGGCCACAATCCTGCACGCTGTACCTTTTTAATGAGTGACACACAAACAAGACAGGCTAGCATGGTGCTCTTCGTGTGCTGATGACGTGCGCTTGTGTGTGTTTTTTATTTTATAAATATAAGGCTGTAATGCATCTCGTGTTTAACTTCTCTAACCTGTTCTCCCTCCTCTCTCCTCTCTTCTCCTCTCCTCTCCTCTCCTCTCCTCTTCTCTCCTCTTCTCTCCTCTTCTCTCATCTCCTCTCCTCCTCTCTCCTCTCCTCTCTCCTCTCCTCCTCTTCTCTCCTCTCCTCTCCTCTCATCTCCTCTCCTCTCCTCTCCTCTCCTCTCCTCCTCTCCTCTCCTCCCATCTCTCCTCTCCTCTCTCCTCTCCTCTCCTCTCCTCTCCCCTCCTCTCCTCTCCTCACCTCTCCACTCTCCTCTCCCTCCACTCTCCCTCTCCTCCACTCCTCTCCATCTCCTCTCCTCTCCTCTCCTCTCTCTGTCCTCCTCTCCTCTCCTCTCCTCTCCTCTCCTCTCCTCTCTTCTCCTCTCTTCTCCTCTCCTCTCTTCTTCTCTCCTCTCCTCTTCTCTCTTCTCCTCTCCTCTCCTCTCCTCTCTTCTCCTCTCCTCTCCTCTCCTCTCCTCTCCTCTCCTCTCTTCTCCTCTCCTCTCTCTCCTCTCCTCTCCTCTCCTCTCCTCTCCTCTCTTCCCTCTCCCTTCTCTCCTCTCCCTCTCTCCTCTCCTCTCTTCTCCTCTCCCTCTCTCCTCTCTTCTCCTCTCCCCTCCTCTCCCTCTCTCCTCTCTTCTCTCCTCTTCTCTTCTCCTCTCCTCTCTCTCCTCTCCTCTTCTCCTCTCNTCTCTCCTCTCTCTCCTATATCCTCTCATCTTCTGTCCTCTCCTCTCCTCATTCTCCTCTCCTCTCCTTTTCTCCTCCTCTGTCCTCTCCTCCTCCTCCTCCTCACCTCTCTTCTCCTCTCCTCTCCTCTCTCTCTCTCTCTTCTTCTCTTCTCCTCCTCTCCTCTCTCTCTTCTCTCTTCTCTCTTCTCCTCTCCTCTCCTCCTCTCCTCTACTCTCCTCCCCTTGCCTTCCCTCTCCTCCCTTCTCCTCTCCTCTGCCCACCTCTGCTCTCCTCTCCTCTCTCCCTGCTCCTCTCCTCCCCTCTTCTCTCCTCGCCTCTTCTCTCCTCACCTCTTCTCTCTTCTCCTCTCCCCCACTCTCCTCTCCTCTCCTCTCCTCTCCTCTCTTCTCCTCCCCTCTCCCCCTCTCCTCCTCTCCTCTCCTCTCCTCCTCCTCTCCCCTCCCTCTCCTTTCCTCTCCTCTCCTTCTCCTCTCTCCTCTCCTCTCCTCTCCTCTCCTCTCTCTCTTCTCCTCTCCTCTCCTCTAACCTGTTCTCCCTCTCCTCTCCTCTCCTCTCCTCCTCCTCTCCCCTCCCCTCTCCTCCACTCCACTCCTCTCTCCTCTCTCCTCTCCTCAACCTTTCCCTCTCCCTCCTCTCTCTCCTCTCCTCTCCTCCTCCTCGTCCTCTCCTCCTCCTCGTCCTCTCCTCTCCTCTCCTCTCCTCTCTCCTCTCCTCTCTTCTCCTCTCCTCCTCCTCTCCTCTCTCCCCCTCTGCTCTCCTCTCCTCTCCTCTCCTCTCCTCCTCCTCTCCTCCTCTCCTCTCTCCCCCTCTCCTATCCTCTCCTCTCCTCTCCTCTCCTCTCTCCCCCTCTCTCTCTCTCTCCTCTCTTTCTCTCCCCTCTCTCCTCTCCCTCCCTGTCCTCTCTCCTCTCCCTCTCCTCTCCTCTCCTCTCTCCTCTCCTTCTCCTCTCCTCTCCTCTCCTCTCCTCTCCCTCCCCTCCCCTCCCCTCCTCTCCCGCTCTCCACTCTCCTCTCCTCTCCTCTCCTCTCCTCTCCTCTCCTCCTCTCCTCTCCTCTCCTCACCTCTCCTCTCCTCTCTCCTCCTCTCCTCTCCTCTCCTCTCCTCTCCTCTCCCTCTCCTCTCCTCTCTCTCCTCTCCTCTTCCCCTCTCCTCTCCTCTCCTCTCCTCTCTCCTCTCCTCTCTCTCCTTTTCCCCTCTCCTCTCCTCTTCCCCTCTCCTATCCTCTCCTCTCCTCTCCTCTCCTCTCCTCTCCTCTCCTCTCCTCTCCTCTCCTCTCCTCTCTTCTCTTCTCTTCTCTTCTCCTCTCCTCTCCTCCTCTCTTCTCTTCTCCTCCACAGAGCCCTCGCACATGCCAAATTCACAAAGTAAGTAACCTCAAACAAAACACACACACACACACAAAGTAAGTAACCTCAAACAAAACACACACACACACACACACACACACACACACACACACACACACACACACACACACACACACACACACACACACACTAAAGTTATGCTTTAGAAACATTATGACACAAATTGGCAATGCAGTTAGTGCGTGCGTGTGTGTGTGTCTCAGTGGCATATGGGTATTGGTGGTGCTGCTGTGTTTGACTAGTTGCCTGCTGTGTCAACAGGGAGCTGAAGCACGTCATCCAGAGGTTTGCTGAGGACCCGCGGCAAGAGGTGGGTCTCCAACACACTGCTTTCAACCCCTCCTAGTGTGTGTGTGCGTGTGTGTGTGCGCGCACCTATCTGTGTGTGTGTGTGTGTGCGCACCTATCTGTGTGTGTGTGTGTGTGTGTGTGTGTGTGTGTGTGTGTGTGTGTGTGTGTGTGTGTGTGTGTGTGTGTGTGTGTGTGTGTGTGTGTGTGTGTGTGTGTGTGTGTGTGTGTGTGTGTGTGTGTGTGTGTGCCAGAAGTGGGTCTATGCATTACTCCTCGTAACTGCAGCACATGATCCAGGACAAATGGAACCATTTGGCTGAACATGCTAATAATTGTGTGTGTGTGTGTGTGTGTGTGTGTGTGTGTGTGTGTGTGTGTGTGTGTGTGTGTGTGTGTGTGTGTGTGTGTGTGTGTGTGTGTCTGTCCAGGTGCACTCCTGCCTCCTGAGTGTGCGCTCTGGGAAGGACGGCTGGTTCCAGCTCTACAGTCCTGGGGGCGTGGCCTGTGATGACGACGGGGAGCTGTTTGCCAGCATGGTATGTATGATGCCAAGTCTCAATTTACCCATTAGGGGCAGTGTGGTTTTTGCCAGTGTGGTATGTATGGTGCCAAGTCTCAATTAGCCTGATAAACCAGC
>NC_085860.1:51942871-51970371 GCF_034702125.1 Engraulis encrasicolus | reverse complement strand
TGTTAATTGTTGCTTTGAAGTAGACTTGCCCTTGGGAGAGGTGTTGCTAGGATACGCTGGCTACCTTGTAACAAGGCTAACAGTAGTCGCCCCTCTCTCAGCACTCTCTCTCTCTCCCTCTCTCTCTCTCTCTCTCTCTCTCTCTCTCTCTCTCTCTCTACCTCTCCCTCTCTCTCTCTCTCCCTCTCTCAGCTCTCTCATCTGTTCTCCCCTCTATCTGTTTTTCTCTCTACTTCCCCTCTGTCTATCTGTCTGCTTGGGTGTCTCTTTGGGTGCATTTCAATATGTGAACTGACTCCCCTCCTCGCTGTGTGCTTGTTGTGGCCTTGATCGCATTTCACTGATGCCCCGCCTCCTCCGTGGAGAAAACGATGACGTTCCCACGCGGTCAGCCTGCTGTAGCCACAACAACTTTTGCAGGACTATTCTTCATTCACCATCCCGATAGCAAATGAGAAAATGACATGAGAATTGAGCTTTTGCAAGATATTGAAATGCATTTGTATCGGAGGCTAACTAGCAGAGTTGACGTGGAACGTTGGTAAACCTCCCTCCGATAGCCTCATACAGTCTGGTGCCGTTGGGCTGAGAGACTAGTCTCTTGGCCCAGCGGTATCGTACTGTGTCTCCCATTGCCGGACCGTTGTAGTTGACGAGGATGCAGGTTCGATCCCCGAGGGGGGTGAACAGGTGCAAGATGACCTCCGTCACACATTCTGTTGCCGGTGACGTCATCACAAGGCCACTAGGATGCAAGTGAGCAAGGGAGGACAGGAGTCTGCATATTGGAATCCACCCTTTATCTGTCTATATACAGTACATACATTTCTCCTTCTACAATTCTGTATCTCTGCCTCTCTCTCTCTCCCTCCATCTCTCCATCTTTCTCTTCTTCTGTTCATACCGGTGCTAATGTAAGCTGTTTGACAGTCAAGTTGTGTTTACGAGGTTTATTTTAATCCCCCCATCTCTCACCCCTCCCCATCTTCTGCCCTTCCCTCCATCTCTCTCTCTCTCTCTCTCTCTCTCTCCATCCATCTCTTCTCCTACCCCCCTCTCTATCATTGTCAAATCCTTCACTCCCCCTCTTCTTCCTTTCCCTCTCGCCCCCCCCCTCCCCTCTCCATTCCTCTACCATCACTCATCCATCCCTCTCTCCATGCATCCTGCTCTCTTCCTCCGTCTCTTTTCACTTCCCTCCCTCCACCCCTCCACCTCTCCCCCCTCCCTCGCTCCCCCCATCTCCCTCTCTCCATTCCTCCATCCACTCTTCCTTCCTTCCATCCCTCTCTCCTCTCCTCTCCTCTCCTCTCCTCTCCTCTCCTCTCTCCATCATCAGGATGCTGACCTGGCTCGTCTGCTGAGTTCTGGTTCCTTTGGCAACCTGGAGAGCTTGAGTCTGGCCTTCACCAACGTCACCAGTGCCTGTGCCGAACAGCTCATCAAGCTGCCCTCGCTCAAACAGCTCAACCTCTGGTCCACGCAGGTGAATAGGAAATAGAAACACACACACACACACCAGGGCTTGATACTGGCACCAGCCAACCAGCCAAATGCTGGTTAAACTTGGTTGTGGCTGGTAATAATTGCAGTATCACTAGCCAATTTGGCAGGTAGCTTATTCTATGGTATGACTTTTCAGAATAGCCTATATTCTGCACGTTGCCACGTGTGTAGCAATTGTTTGTATTTAAGTTCAAGAAAAAAACTCAAATACTCTTTCTATTTGTTTGATTTATTTCCATGTAGAAGGCTGTCTTCTTGCTTTAGCACCTCATCTTCTGAGGTTAAATGTACAGCGTCATGATAAAGAAAAAAAAACTATCAAATTTGTGGCTAGTAGAATAGCTGAATGGCTAGTAACTCGAGAAAGCCACTAGCCAGAATGGCCAGCAATGTCAAGCCCTGACACACACACACACACACACAGAGTTTTTAATCTTCCCTCGCTCAAGTTCGAAGACTAATGTTTGTCTTATTATTATGACAGTTGAGTTATGGCTGAGTATAGAAGTGCAGGTCAAGGCTCCTTCTCTTGAGCTAATGCCTCTTCTCCTGTCGTCTTGTCCTGTCGTCTTGTCCTGTCGTCTTGTCCTGTTGTCTTGTCCTGTCGTCTTGTCCTGTTGTCTTGTCCTGTCGTCTTCTTGGTGTCCTCAGTTTGGGGACGCGGGCCTGCGGTTGCTCTCGGAGCACCTGGCGTGTCTGCAGGTGCTCAATCTGTGCGAGACGCCCGTCACCGACGCGGGACTGCTGGCCCTGAGCTGTAAGTCAAACATTCACTACCAACCAGATGTTACTAGGGATGCAAATTATCGATTCATTCATGAATCATTAGTTGATAGCCTTATCGATCGACTTGCGATTAATTGATAAGCGGCGGTTTCCCCTCAAAATCTCAAAGTTTCTCGGGAAAAAAAAACGACTAAATCTAGAAATTTTGATAAAAAATGGAGATAAAATACCACATTTTAAATTCATTCTATTTCAATTCTTTAATCCAAAGGTGATTTAAATATTCCCACTATTCACACCCCTCTTCACACACACTCTTCACATGCCCATTTCACCTGGGTCTCTTGTCAGTTGAATTGTCGATTAATTGCGATTAATGTTTTTTAATCGATTAATGCATTGATCGATTAAAGTCGATTAATTGTTTGCATCCCTAGATGTTACGCATGGAGACACATGCACACACAAACACACATTCATGCATGCACTCACACTCTCTCTCTCTGACATTCACATGCACACACATACATTCTCTCTCTCTCTCTCTCTCTCTCTCTCTCTCTCATTGTCTCTCTCCCACACATGCACCACAATGAGTTAAATGGGTCCTCCCCTGATAACAAGAGACCTTTGCACCGCGTTAGTCATGGGAGTGTATTTACACACATGACGTGATCAGTTCTTCACCTGTACGTGCTGTTGTCTTTAGTGCTATGGGCTGTGTACATTTCTCATGAGTAATCGTCTCCTATTCTCCAACTCTACCCCCCCCCCCCCCCCACCCACACCCCCATCATTCCCTCCCCAGCAATGAAGAGCCTCTGCAGCCTCAACATGAACAGCACCAAACTCACAGCTGACACCTTTGAAGACCTAAAGGTAAACCGCCAAGTTTGTGTGCGTGCGTGCGTGCGTGCGTGCGTGCGTGTGTGCGCGTCACTAAAACACTAAAAGCTAACAGTAGAGCCGAGGTTACTCTTCACTCACATGACCTATACGTACCACATGGCATTCATCACATGACATACGTATACCACAGTGTTATGTAGTGGCAGTACAAATAGGAAGTAAAACACACACTACTTCATGAAGCTTCATGAAGAGTATACAGTGATAGAAAGCAATGAGCGTTATGTACAGTAAATCATTTGTTTAACTAACTGATAAACAACTTAAAGAAACTCCCGCACACTGACCATTTCGCTGTTCTTTCTTTCTAGTCTAGTACCGAAACGTTGTTTATTAGTACCGAAACGTCGTTTATTAAAGAAAGAACAGCGAAATGGTCAGTGTGCGGGAGTTTCTTTAAGTTGTTGCTGAGTGACCCATGGTGCCATCTCCGACGCACCTGGAAGCTGAGGTGTGCGAAAAAAAGTCGAAGTTTAGCTAACTGATGTCTTTTTCTCCTCTGCAGGCCAAACTTCCCAACCTGACAGAGTTCGATGTGCGCTACACCGAGGCCTGGTGAAGAGCCCGCCTCCCTCCTGTTGGCACCTGTCTCCTGCCGCCCCTAACTCCGCCCCTAACTCCGCCCCCCAACTCCTCCTCCTACTCCAGCCCACACCGACACCTTCCAAAATCAACTCATCCACCCCCAACCAGTCATCCACCCACCACCCCCTCCCCTCCACCCCGTTACCTTTCTCTTCCTCCCTCTGCTGTTTGCCCTCTTTCTGTGTTGCATCATGGGAGCACGGGGCGTCTCCATCGTCACCCCCATGGCTCCTCCATGCGTCCACCACTGCCAGTCACTAGAGGGATGCGGAAAGGACGAGGACGAGGACAAGACAAGGTTGACAGGGGGCGGGTCAAGGTGGCATATCTCTACACAACCTTTTTGACCCTTGTGCCCCTCCGTAGTAGGGCACCATGGGACGGACTAATGGGGGTGGGGTGGTAGTTGGGGGTGGGCTACAAACAAACAAGGCCTGAGTTGTCTTTGGATCCTCATTTATCACAAAAGGACCTTTTCTGTGTCTCAACGTTGATCTACTCTATGAAAACATTTTTATCCACATCACTTCACAATGGTGACCGTCTCTCTTTCGTTTTCTTTCTTTCTTTCTTTCTTTCTTTCTTTCTTTCTTTCTTTCTTTCTTTCTCTCTCTCTCTCTCCCCTCTCGCTTCTTGTCAGATTGCCCCAACTATACACCCTACTGTAACTCACATCTCATGTTTTCTGTCATCCAGTGTGTGTGTGTGTCCCTGCCTGTGTGTGTGTGTGTGTGTGTGTGTCCCTGCCTGTGTGTGTGTGTGTGTGTCCCTGCCTGTGTGTGTGTGTGTGCGTGTCCCTGCCTGCGTGTGTGTGTGTGTGTGTGTGTGTGTCCCTGCCTGCCTGCCTGTGTGTGTGTGTGTGTCCCTGCCTGTGTGTGTGTGTGTGTGTGTGTGTCCCTGCCTGCGTGTGTGTGTGTGTGTGTGTGTCCCTGCCTGCGCGTGTGTGTGTGTGTGTGTGTGTGTGTGTGTGTGTGTGTGTGTGTGTGTGTGTGTGTGTGTGTGTGTGTGTGTGTGTCCCTGCCTGCGTGTGTGTGTGTGTGTG
This sequence comes from Engraulis encrasicolus, assembly GCF_034702125.1. NCBI lineage: Eukaryota > Metazoa > Chordata > Actinopteri > Clupeiformes > Engraulidae > Engraulis > Engraulis encrasicolus. The sequence goes on along the minus strand of NC_085860.1, from coordinate 51,965,603 downwards.
TGTCCCTGGGGGCTCGGGAGAAGCCAGAGCCATGATGCTATTCTCATCGGGGGCCTTGCCAAGTCTCCACCCCCCCTATACCACACCAGGCCAAGTCTCCCCCCGTCCGTCCCCACCCTGTGTTGCCAGATTGGGCTGTTTCCCGCCCAATTGGGCTGCTTAGGATGGCCGTGTGTGGGTAAAAATGGCATTTAGCAGAAAAACCCGCCCAATTTTGCCATAGAAATCAATAGAATTGGGCGAGATTTTGTGCTTCTAGGCGGGTTTTGAGCATTTTTTGGTCTGGAAATCATCAGCCTCATCTGGCAACCCTGCTCCCCCCTCCCTCCTCCCTCCTTGGGCATGGCAATCCTCAACTAGCTATATCACCGCCTATGTGAGATGGATGACAGATTGTGCCTGTCTTTATTTTATCTTCTCTTCTCCTACTCTGGTTCTCTCAGTCTCTCTCTATTTCTCCATCTCTCTCTCTCTCTGTTCTTTAAATACTGTCACTCCTTCAGAATCAATTTGTATCAACTTGAATGAACATATTTTTCCAGACATCTCTGCTTTCATATACTGTGTGTTTATATAGAACATATATAGTATATTCATATGTATGTATATGAATATATATGTATTCCCTTCTGACAATTTAAAGCAGACGTTTCAGGGCCCTTGCTCTGCACTGCAGCCTGAGGACAGTCGTGGATTAACTCTTTTTTCGTTTTCTTTCTCTCTTTCTTTTATTGAAGTTTATGTTTTTTGTTATTTTGTTGTTGTTGATGATGTAAAATGGTTTGCTCTTGCCACCCATATTTAAGACAAAAGACTGACTGTAGAAGAAGGTGGTCTGGGACCGCCAGCTGTATTTATGATCCCCTCCCCTCATCTGTCTTTCTTTTCATTGGTTTTTTTTTTACTTGCATCGTCTCTCATCCTCCCCTTCTCTTCTCCCCATCCTTTGAACCCCTGGCCCCCCCTCGCCCCCCCTCGCCCTGTGCTAGTGAAGTTCTAACGTACTTGACATTTACACCAAGATGGCTGTGCGTGTGTATGTGTGCATATGTGTATGTAAGATGGGTGTGTGTGTATACCGTACGTGTGCATATGTGTGTTTAGGATGGTGAATGTCCAGGAGGGCGAGGGGTGATGTGAAGGAGAGGCCGTCTGCTCTGGTCTGTCTATCTGGCTCGGGTGAGAGAGTGCGTGTGGGGGGGTTAAACGTCTCAGCCTCTCACTCTCGTCCTCCCGTCACCAGACGTCTACGGTTCCCGGTTCGCCCCTCCTCCTTCTTCTAGGCCCAATGTATCGTGGCGCATCATGGTTTACTTTCTTAATTATTTTATTTCTAAATCTATCTGTAAGTGCAGTGCAAGCACTTTAGCATTTGGCTTTGCTTTTGTGTTCTTTTTAGACAATGAAAACACTTTTCTTGTTTTGTTCATTTTTGTTTTTTTTATTTCAATACAAATTTTAAAGAAAACCGTTATTTTAAGTTTGTGGACTCCACCCCCTGCCCCAAACCCCAACCCCAACCCCTTGCCTTGCTGATGCAGGAGTTGGAAGCAGACTTGGCCATGTGTATGCATGGGGGGGTTCAGGAGTTAGAAGCAGACTTGGCCATGTGTATGCATGGGGGGGTTCAGTGAGGGTGCGCTTCGGTGTGGTCAACTTCATAGACTGTTCATCTTTGGCCTGGCGAAGCCTGTGGACTAGATATGAGTCGTCAAGAGACGGACGGACGGACAGACAGAAGGACACTGCTACTGTGGAGACACTGACACACGGTTGGCGAGATCCGACAGACAGCTATCAACTCAGCGTTCACATCTGTGGTAACCAAGCCCATTCAAGACTGCTTGGAGGGGAGGGGGACTAGAACTCTTAAGTCCCACCCACCTCCTTCCCCTCATTGGCAGCCTCTGTGAAGTTCCTCTGCTTTGATTGGCTGGCAGGAACTGGCTCCTCCCTGTTTCCCTTCTGTTTTATCGGACACTTGTCTTTGGAAAATGGCAACTCGGACGGACTGGACTGGCCCTGCGTTGAGGTGCCGGGTGCAAATCATGTGCAATTGTTTTTGTTTGCCTGTTTTTTTGTTTTTTTTGTCTGAAGAGTTTGACGTTCTTTGGTACATTTGGAAGAGGCCTGTCCAGTCTATGCTGGAAGCGAGAGAGTTAGTGTGTGAAGTGAAGGAGTATGTGGGAGTGATTTTTTTTATTTTATTTTTTAAACTGGTGTGCCACAAGCGATTATACCACTCTGCCAAGCCGTCCCGCCCCCAAGCCCCGCCCCTCCAGTCTCGAACTGTCACTTCCTGTGTGATGTATATACTCTTGTATATAATTTCTTCCCCTCTCTCTCTCTCTCTCTCTCTCTCTCTCTCTCTCTCTCTCTCTCTCATTCTATCTCTACTGTATGTCCCTCTCTCACTTTGTTCTCTTAGGAACACTCTGATGGGAGACTGCTGTTGCCTTCATTGCGCGTGTGTGTGCGTGTGCGTGCGTGTATACGCGCATGCGCACGCACGTGCATCTGTGTGATCATTCTAACTTTAAACCAGCTGCACTGTAAATTGACTGTTGTGTTCAGTCCAGTTTTATGATATCTTCAGCACCATCTTTCTGTTTCTGTCTAAGAAGACTTTAATCTGTAGCCGTTTTTGTTGCTGATGGGTTATTTTTTGTTATATTTTCTTTTTTAATATTTTACATTTTTATTTTGCATGAATGTTACATCGGTTTAATTACTTACCTACATTTTTTGTGTGACTGCATCTGTGCGTGTGTGCGTGGCCGTGTGTGTGTGTCCAGATTTTTTTATATATAACTGTACGAGAATGATGGACAGAGGGAAAGGATGAGATCACTATGTGTGTGAGGGGGAGAGAAAGAGGGAGAGGGAGAGGGAGAGCTTTCTCTCCCATCCTAAAGCCCCCCACCCCATGCCTATCCCTGTGGTCATTCAGGAGTATGGCCTCTTTTGTGTGTGTGCGTGCGTTTGTGCTTGTGTGCATGCGTGTGCTTGCTCGTGCAAGGCATGTGTATCAAGCACAAATACAAATATGTGTGTCAGTGTGTATGATTGTCTGGGGGTGTTTTCACTCAGGAACTTAAACTTCACACATGGAGAGGCAGAGGTATGCATGACTGAACTTTTTATTTAGCTGTTGGTGTTGAGTGCTCGTGTGGCTATGCTCCCATCCAGTGGACCACTTGTGCCACAAGTCTTGGCGAGGGGTCTCTGTAGGGATGGGGGTGGTCCATAGGACCAGTGACCTCCCATTAACATATCCTGTCATTTATACCAGAAAAATGTTGACATTTCAAGAGTTAATCTGCTTTTTGATAATGCATCAGGAAGTGGGTTTTGGTAAAGACTTACTAGATGATGCATGCTCTCATCTCTCGCTCTCTGTCTGTCTCTCTCTCTCTCTCTCTCTCTGTCTTGTCTCTCTCTCTCTCATGCACACCCACTCACACAGACACATCATACGTTCATCCTGTGGAGTTGAAGATTTTTTTTATGTTTATATATCTATTGCTTTAAGTGTCTCCCCATTCACTTCTCCCTTTGATCCTGTCCTGTCCCTTCCTCCCTCCCGATATTGGTCATATTATAACTTGATAACTTGTTCAACTATTTTTTGTTTGTTTGTTTATGTTATTGGAAGCTTAATTTTTGAGACATTTATATGGTTGAGTGTCAGACTGCGCTCAAGTCTTAAAACGTGGTAAACTAGGGGAGGGGGAGGGGGGTGGGGTGGAGTGGGGTACAGGGGGATGGGGGGTCTGCCTCTTTTTAAGATCCCTTCTCTCCCCACGCTGGGGCAGTCATGTACATAAACACAATACAGCTCCCCTGATTCCTCAAGGGTCATTTTTTGTTGTTGTATTTTTCAGTTCAGTTCAGTTCTTTTTCTTTTTTTTGTTTTCTTTTTGTGTTCTTTTTTTGCAATTAGGATCCTCGGACCCCTTACTTTTCTCCTCCTTCTCTGTGTTTAAAAAAAATGCTTTTACAGCTGGGCTCCTGCTGCTGCTAATCTGTGGCTGTTGTAATAACGAAAAAAAAACCCTGAACTTTCACTGGGGGGGGAGAGAAAAGAATAAATGAAAAAAAAAACACAGGATGTGAAATAATTTCAATCATGAATAAAACTGTCTGTGAATATGTTTGAAGTGTGTGAGTTCTGTGTTGATTTTTTGATGCCGTTGTCGAGACACAAAATGTTAAGTTGCATTCCATGTAGTGTTTTCTAATGGTTGTTAGTGAGTGGAATAGAAAATGGGTGTTGTGACGGAGTTTTGCCAGGAATTGCCAATCCAAACCAAAACAGGCTGCGGCCAGGAGCCCATTTTAGCTAATAAGTGACCTTCAGACGATTTCGCCCAAGGCAAGTAAATAAGGTTATTTTGGTCTGAACGCCCATCTTTAATTCTTGGGAAAAAATGGTCTACATTTATCTATCCAGTTGTTTTTGGTAGGAAGCTGGGAACAGAGACAAACATGCCCCACAATCAGAACAAAAGCGAGAGTTCCCTTTGTGGATGTGGGAAAATACAGCTACACACGTTATATATAGGCATACAACTATACGTGTTAAACACACACGCCCTTGCCGTGAAATGATTGCAGAAAGGTGACAACACTGGGCTGTTCTTCGAGAGGCGCTGTCAAATTTCTGGACCTGTTCACCAGTACTTGGCAGTTACATGCGCCCTAGTAGTGATGTAAATTGTGAAGACAGCTTGCCCTGCCTGCTCCATTTGTTGGTGGATACTGTGTGTGAATCTATATCAACATAAGACTAATTCACTTTGAGGAAATCCAGTTTCAAGCTGCTAGTGTTGTCAGCTATTATCATCTTAATGAAAAGAAGACTATACCAGGGCTTAACACTGGCACCTGCCAACTGCCCAAATGCTGGTAAAAATTGGCTGTGACTTGTAACAGTTTCAGTGTCACTAGCCAATTTGACAGGTAGCTTATTCCACAGTACCTATGACATATCAGAATAAATAAATTTAAGCCAGGGTTGGGGAACCTTTTTCATTCGAGGGGCCACTTCAAATACATCCGAGGGCCCAAGAGCCCTCACAGGGCGCACTATGAACACAAAGCAGGATTTCCCCCCTGCACTTTAGGCCTGTATTAAAGGCAGCCAACTTTAAAACAGACCCCACCTTCTCTAGGTCCCCTGAATATAACTTAATGTCTATAGCAGTGTCATTGCACTGCTCGCTCATTGACTTAAGGTTGTCATTTGCAAAACTTGTTCACACCGCATATACCCCTGCATGACAGAGGCGTGGTTCAAAGTAAGACAAAGTTTATTTTCACACACCGAATGAAACAGAGTGCAATGGTATCGACCATCTGAATTCATGCTGAGCAATAAAATATCACACACACACAGTGAATGAACTATTGAAACAATAATTATCAAGTACAGAAAATGAGACATTCATCATAATAACAAACAACAAATATTTTTTTCCTCTTATTTGGTGGGTTTGTAACTCCCATCCTTGAATAATATGGACCTTTTATTTCAATATGCTAGAAGGAGGGCAGAATAAAGGGCAAACCTGCCTGTAGCTCTAGCTTTATGCATATAATAGGCTCGTTCGTGACGAAGCAGTGCTGCTTTTGCTAGAATTTTCTAACCATAATGCATCAAACTGGCAAAGTGCGCATGCTCGCTGCTTAGCAAAAGCAGCACTGTTTTGTCACGAACAAGACTAATAGTTTGGATTCAGCTGGGTCTTCTATTCCAGGCAGACACAATTACCAAGTTTTTGCCAAGAGTCTTTGCTTAGTTTATCCAGTTGCGTGGTTCCCTAAAAAATAATTCATTCAAATATGCATTGAAATACAGTACATTGCACTTCCATTCATTCTGTCTGGCACCTTATATTAGCCTTCCTCTTGCACCACAGACATCATAAATAATTCGGGCCATTCACATTGAAATGTAACTGTAGGCTGGGCTGACTATTGTACCAAGGTCATCAAAAGCGCCACTGAAATGTGCAGTGAGTGAGAGCTGCAGAGAATGGAGGGGAGCCCTGACTGAAATGATGTGACCTGGGGTCCGTTTCTCGAAAGCGTCTTTGCTATCGTCGTTAGCAAAGTCCTTCGTACGAACGACTCAACTCTCTCTCGACAGCGACGCTCACCACTAAATCCAAGGGAACGGTAAAACGGTCTTAAGACGGTCTTAAGACGGTCTTAAGACGGTTAGCAACGACAATAATCGAGAAACAGACCCATGAACAGCAAATGGTGAACTGTGATGGTTATGGTGATTAGACACATCCTCAGTGATAGTACCTGGAGTCATGGGAGGTGTTCGGGTCTCCCATCCCAACACATCACTTTCATGTGTACAGTATTTACTTACATGTACCTGGCAGAGTACAAGATGTACCGTATTTGCTAGTTCCTCGAAACAGTTCAAACACACAGTAAGTTTATGCCATGCCTGTAGAGAGGCAGTCCGTGTGTGTGTGTGTGTGTGTGTGTGTGTGTGTGTGTGTGTGTGTGTGTGTGTGTGTGTGTGTGTGTGTGTGTGTGTGTGTGTGTGTGAGAGAGAGAGAGAGAGAGAGAATGTTTGTAGTGTGTGTTTGTGTGAGTGTGTGTGTGAGAGAGAGAGAGAGAGAGAGAGAGAGAGAGAGAGAGAGAGAGAGAGAGAGAGAGAGAGAATGTTTGTATGTTAGCGTGTGTGTGTGTGTGTGTGTGTGTGTGTGTGTGTGTGTGTGTGTGTGTGTGTGTGTGTGTGTGTGTGTGTATGTGCGTGTGTTCCAGAGTAAGTATCAGGAGGCTTGGTGTCCTGTCTCAGGAGTAGAACTTGCTGTTGTTGATTTTCTTCTCCTTGATCCTGTGGGGAGACACACAAGAGACGTAGATGACGAGGAGACTGAGCCTCAGTAGACCTCAGTAGCATTGCAGAGAGTCACGATACGGTACAGACTACCCAGGTAACACCGCTGACGTCTGCATCTAACAGTTATTAACAGTTACTAACAGTATTTAACAGTTTATTTAACATTTCACCTCAGAAGACCTCAGTGCACTGCTCAGAGAGTCACGATACGGACAGACTAGACTACCCAGGCAACATAGCTGACGTCTGCAGTGCTGCTGGAAGTGTTTATTTAACATTTTATCTAAAAGCTATTAACAGTTACTAACATTATTTAACAGTATTTGAAGGGACACTGTGTGAGATTTTTAGTTGTTTATTTCCAGAATTCATGCTACCCATTCACTACTGTTACCTTTTTCATGAATACTTACCACCACCATCAAATTCTAAGTATTCATTATGACTGGAAAAATGGCACTTTTCATACATGAAAAGGGGGATCTTCTCCATGGTCCGCCATTTTGAATTTCCAAAATTAGCCATTTTTAGCTGCAAAAATGACTGTACTTGGACCACACTAGAAAATATTAGTTTATTACTTATGAAACTTTCATGTAAAGATGACATTTTTTAATAGGCAACCTAGTTTCAATGAGCAGCATAGTTGCAGTACCTTTTTTGACCATTTCCTGCTCAGTGTCCTTTTAACAGTATTTAACAGTTTATTTAACATTTAACCTCAGTAGACCTCAGTGCACTGCTCAGAGAGTCACGATACGGACAGACTATTCAGGCAACAGAGCTGACGTCTGCAGTGCAGCTGGAAGTGTTTATTTAACATCCTGTACTGTACCAAGCCATCCTGTACTGCATGAACCCATATGCATTTAATGCTTAAAGCTTTGAGGAATTTGGGCAAAACAATGTTGTTTCCTGTTTTGCAAATGATAGGCTATGGGGCAGTACACACAGCAATATGACGGCAGATAAAAACGTGAGTAGCTAAAGTTAGTCGTAACATCTTCAGTGGCAGGAGAGAGATTTACAATGTCAACCTTCTGATCTTAAGCTGATGTGACAACTGTCGTCTGTTACACTTATCACATTAACACTGACTTTTTTTTTTTTTTTTAATTGTTTCTCGTCAGATTTAAGGCGCTAAAGAAATCTATGGAAATGAAACGCAATGAATGGTCTGCTACATCCCGGGAAAATCCTTGCTGTAAAGACAGAATGTTCGTAGGATGTTCGTAGGATGTTCGTAGGATGTTCGTAGGATAGTATCATTGTTCTCCTGACTGGCCCCATTCATTTAGGCCTTAACTGCTTCTTTGTGTCACTGACAAGAAAAGGTGTTGTCGACTAACAACCCCCAGCTGACAGGATACTGGGGAGGAAGCAGTTGGACTTCCTGAACTTTTAGCACTTCCTCATTTGTGACACTGTAAGAGCGGCTGTTACATGAGCAGTATTACTAAGCAGGCCTGTCGCAAAATACAATGCCCAGCCTCACAGTTGGGGAAGGTTCATTTTACAGTATATTATGCTGTGTTTAACCCACGGATCCCACCGCACTCTCGAAAAAAAGAGGTGCCAAACATAAACAAAAACTGTGTAAAATTGAAAGAAAAATGTCTGCCTTACATCCCAAAAGTTTCAAGGGACACTGTGCAGGAAATGGTCAAAAAAGGTACTGCAACTATGCTGCTCATTGAAATTGGGCTGCCTATTGCCAAATTTGATCTTTACATGAAAGTTTACTGAGTAATAAACATATTTTCTAGTATGGTCCAAGTACAGTCATTTTTGCAACTAAAAATGGCTATTTTTGGATATTCAAAATGGCAGACCATGGAGAAGATCCCCCTTTTCATGTATGAAAAGTGCCATTTTTCCAGTCATAATGAATACTTAGAATTTGATGGTGGTGGTAAGTATTCATGAAAAAGGTAACATTATTGAATGGGTAGCATGAATTCTGGAAATAAACAACTAAAAATCTCACACAGTGTCCCTTTAACCATTTCAGGCGTCTGTACATGCAGGAGCCGATCCTGTAGGTGGCAGAAGTGTCAACGGCTACGGTTACATGATGTTTTTAATTCCGAATTAATAGTTCGGAATTAAATAGTTCGGAATTAAAGTTATTTTGCGACGTGTATACATGGCACTTTCACTTAATTCTGAATTAACGTCTGGGGAAAACAAAGCATTTCGATTGGATAGAGGACACACGTGCTGAGCGAGCCAAATAAGGCGTGGGGGTGTGTTCGCCAAACCTCCAGGACCTCTGGGACAGCTAGTCATCTTCAGCCCCAAAATATTTGCTTCAGCTGGGTCACATTTTGTAGCCTGGGCGAAAAGCCGACTGTTGACTCCGTCAATCAGTCTGGCAAAAGCCAAGAGTAAACCGTCTCCGTGGATGGTGGGAGATGGTCTGATCTTACTCTGCCATTTACATTCATTGGAGTTCCGAATTAAAACCCACATTATGCTTTATTAGCATGACTGTTACGATATAGCATCGCAAAAGCATACAAATAACAAAACAAAAGTCTGAATACAGTTACCTTAATCAATCAGTAACGGACCTCGTGGGTGAGTTCTGCGTTACCACTCTCAACTGTTTACTGATTGGCTAAACACTGAGAGAACAGAGCTCGAGGCTTTTGCCAGACGATGTGCGGAGCAAAAATCTTTTGGTGGAGTACATAGGATGGCGTCGCCGCGAGGCTACACATTTTGGCATATGCCCCTGAAATGTGGATCACTTAAAATGCTAACGTTAGCTTACCCGGTTATCTTTGACGAGTGGTCAAAGGGTAATGTTGGGGTAAGTTTGTTATACTACATCAGTTCGTGGTGCATTTTTACATCAAAATATGGAAGCCACAACATTTATAGTCGCTTAGGGACTTTAAATTAAGCAAAACTTTCATGTAGTAAATCGACAGGGAGTCCGGCATTTTTTCTCACGGAAGCAAAGAGCATGGGGTCTTGCGCCATCGCGTGGCCAACGAGCATGCGTGGAATGACCGGAATTGTTGTTAATTCTGAATAAAAGGTTACATGACAGAGGAACGTGTTTATTCGGAATTAAAAGAGGAATAAACCACCCACTTTATTCGGAATTAAGTTTAATTCCGAATAAACTTAATTCCGGTTGGGTAAGTGTTTACATGATGTTTTTAAAGTGGAATTAAGTTTTATTCAGAATTAAAGTGAGTTAATTCCAAATTAAATTTCTCATGTAAACGAGGTCATTGTGGATAGTCAAAGCCATGACTTAGTTCTACTTGTTAGTTTCCAAATTACAAGCTGAGACTCACTTACAAGTATAGTATAGTACTGTCTAGTACATTATAGTACTGTACAGTGTATATTATAGTATAGTATAGTACAGTATAGGGGTGTAAAAATCACGGTTCGGTACGTACCTCGGTTTTTGGGGTCACGATTCGGTACATTTTCGGTACTGTATATATAAAAGGAAAATACATTCAAACTGCTACTTTGGGTCGGAGATTTCATCAGTGTAAGAAAAAGTACTTTTCTCAAAGTCTCACAAAGAACAAGCCTCTACACCAGTATTTCTCTTATTTTCTCTAAGTTATTCTCTCTCAGCATTCTGCATGAGCCACTGCATGTAGTGTAGCAGCATCATGTAAAAACATGAACAGAGTAGCCTGTCATGTCAATCTACCTTTCGGTACAGCACTATTGGGTTCGGTACAAATTAAATACAGTGTACCTTTACAGGCCTAGTACAGTAGAGTACAGTAGAGAGTAATATGGAGTAGTGTGAGTTGAGACTGACTTCTGCTTGCATGTGTCCTGTACAGGTATAGTATAGTATAGTAATATGACTTCTCCATTCATTTGTTACAATAATAAACATTTTACAAGTACCCCCTGCAGTGTGCTCGCGTACCCCTAGTGGTACACATACCCCTGGTTGGGAAACACTGGCCTACAGTACAGTATATGGTGTAATATGGAGTAGTGTGTGAGTGTGCCTTGACTGACTTCTGCTTGCAGGTGTCCTGTACAGGTATAGTACAGTAAAGTACAGGTATAGTAGAGTACTATATAATATATGGTGTAATATAGAGTAATAGAGTAGTGTGTGGGTTATGAGTGCTATGCTAGCATAGAGCAGTGTTTCTCAACAGGGGTGCCGGGGCACCCTCAGGGGTGCCGCGGAAACGTGGCTGATAAATAAATTATGTAATATAATACATATTAATGAGTTAATGCTAGTCAGTGGAATCCTTCATCTGCCATTTATGCACAATAAAGTAAATATAGGTCGCCCCAGTCAGCTGCAACTTCGAGCGTAGGTCGTTTGACATCTCCAAATAGAGTTCTTCAGTAACGCGGAAGCATGTAGTAGATTGTAGTCTTTCATGTTAGCATTTAAGGACTTCCTGGTTCGTATCGGCTTCCGGCCTCCATTGGGAATGAATAGGGGTAAATTTCAAATAAGCTCCGAGTGCAAGCACGCGCTTAGCGAACCCCCGCAAACTGTCGAGGGTGTTAAAAATAGGCTGTAGGTATGACATGGTTGATCATTTTGTGTCAAACTTCGACATAAATACGATGTTGCGTCCAAATGCTAAACCCGGAAGCTTTTGGCGACTACAGAAGCGGCGCCTGTATCTAACGGCATGTACGTGCGGAAGGTTGTACCCATGGCAACCAAAGGAAAGTATGTAGTTCGGAAGTTTTAATGATCAGAAAGGGGTTAGCAATATTGAATTATAATCGTCATGATTCAACATGTGAATACACCAACATGATGATACGATCCGTTCCACTAATGAGAAAGGGATGCGGGGACACGCTAATGTTCGTTGTTGCCGTGCAACTTATATTTTTGCCAAACCTGAATCTCTATGGCGTTTTGCAATGTAAAAAATCGCCATCGAACCGGAAGTCCAAACGCCGCATACAAGTTGACGTCAACGCTGAAGAGCTCTATGTGTTACTTTTCTAAGCTTTTGTGGTATCGGATGCGAATCATGTTACAGCTTGTTGTCTTGGGGTGCCTTGACATTTTTCATGAATTTAAAGGGTGCCTCTCTTAAAAAAAGGTTGAGAAACACTGCCGTAGAGTACTATATAATATATGGTGTAGTATAGAGTAATAGAGTAGTGTGTGTCTTGACTGACTTCTATAGAGTACTATATAATAATATATGGTGTAGTATAGAGTAATAGAGTAGTGTGTGCCTTGACTAACTTCTGCTTGCAGGTGTCCTGTATCTTCATGAGTTGCCGCTCGTTGGTGCTGAACTCGCGTATCAGGTCGTCCCTGCGCGTGGGGTCGTCGCGGTCTCGTCGCTGCAGGTTGGTGTGCGACTCATACAGGAAGAGCTCGTTACTTAGCTCCGCCTGTCGCTTACGCAGCTGACTGGACGAAGAGTACAGCTCCTCCTCCGCTTTCTAGCCGGGACGACAAATACACACACACACACACACACACACACACACACACACACACACACACACACAGAGGTGTTTACGGTAAATACTGTAGTATACACACACACACACACACACACACACAGAGGTGTTTACGGTAAATACTAATGAGGCCACACCAATTTAATTTGTTGGTTCTCGGATTCGCCGCTTGTATTTTGTATCAAAATGAAAAAAAAAAAAAAAAAAACAGTTTCAATACCCCAAAAAATTAAATCGCTTAAAAAAACCCGAAGACTGCATGTTTTCATGAACGGAGAGGTGTCTCTTTAGTAGTTGGAGGTCATGTGACGTAGAGAACCAATAAAACCACTCCTTTCAACATGCCGATTACGACTAGCGAATCAGGAAACGCGTTACATTCAAATGGTTTTACAGACAAACATGCAATGGCAAGTTGAAGTCCCTGTGGGTTAGCAGTAGCAGCGGCGAAACACAGTATGGCTCTTAGTGGAATTAGTGGAGTGGGATAGCAGTTTTAAAAAAGTAAAACAACAACTATGGTCCCGCTTGGAGGAAGCAACCCCCCGGGTTACCCGTAGCTTAATTTCTCCCCCTTCCTTGTTCACAGGCAGCCCGACGTTTCAGAATGTTCGACTTCGCTCAACTATCCGAGTTCACATGTGCCAGCGAGTTTTGTGTTCTCAACCAGGCGAGTTTTGCAACGGAGGAGAGAGTTACTATCACAGTAAAAACAGCAAAATGACTTGAGGATATTTTAAACACGAGAGAGTCACAATCACGGGGAAAAACTAAATGGCTTGAGCGGATATTAAACATTGCCACACAAAAACGCAGACGGGTGCGGATAATTGCCCGTTTCAGCCGTGTGCAGAGCTGGCCAAACAACAGGTGACGCGCTAGTCTGTCGGGACTTCTGTGAGAGTTTTTAGATAGCGACTAGGGCAGGCTACATACTGCCTATCAGTCGGCAAGGCATCGTTCATGCACCCCGAGACAGCACGAGAGAGAGAGAGAGAGAGAGAGACTGAGCGAGCGAGCGCACTAGTGCTGTCGTGTCTGTTCGTAGCGCTTGCTAAGAAACCACACTCATGCAGAGCGCTCAAAAACGGGGAAATAGACAAAACCCAATTCACCTCAGATTCCACTGTAAACATAGGCTAGGCTATTTGTGCCTAATGATTTTAAAAATTATGACATTTTTAGCAGGGTTTGTTTAAAAAAAAATCCATCCATCCATCCATCCATCTATCTTCATATTGTAACTCTGTACTTGTGCCGTGTGCGGCTGGTATGTTGATCTTACTTGTCAAACACATAGCCTACTGCCTAAAAGGCTACTAATTTGGTCTTTTCTACCAGCCAAACTGCTTGTAGTCAAGATGTGTTAGTTAGGTAGCCTACTGTCATGTCTTTTATAAAGAGCACATTTGGAAGACTAGTCTATAGCACATGAAATGCTCCAGGTCTTTTAAAATAGCCTATAGCAACAATATAATAATAATAATAATTGTTATTATTATTATTATTATTGTTGTTGTTGTTGCTATTATTATTGCTATTGTTATTATTTTAATTATTATTTTTTAAAGCTGAGGTGCGTGTGTGTATGGGGTGGTGAAAACATTTGGGTGCACATACATTTTGTGCTGGTGCACCTAAAAAAATTTTTAGGCGCACCAGTGCAACCAGTGCAAAAAGTTAGTCTGGAGCCCTGAAGTGCCAAGAAAAAGTCAAGAATCTGAATCAGATTGGACTGTTTGTTTTGTTAAAATTTAATTACTGTAACTTTTTCTGTTACTAGTAGTATTTTGTGCACATTCTGTACTCAAAGAAGAGTGAGATTACATTATTTTTGGTCTTTTATTTTATTGATTTTGAGACTTGTGCTTGTTGGTCACTGTTGTAAGTGGTCTAACATTCTAAAGTTGTACTTTTATAGCTTGTAATTCCATTGATATGGTCACAATGCTGTATTTGCTGTCTTGTTCAATGAAGACTGCGGTTTCAGACTGTTGAATCATCTCAGTTTATTCAAACCAGATTAATATAATAATTGCCCTATGAGCTAATTTTGTGCCTGGTCTATTTGGCTGCCTTAATTCCCTTCTACACTGTCCTTCTCCATGTCCAGGTGTTTGCCTGTCTTGCACCTTCCTTTGGAGGTCCATGTGAGGCTGATATACAGGTGGTATAACATAACAGTCCCCTTATTACATCCGTGGCATTACCACACGACTAATTTTTTTTTTTTTTTTTTTTCGCCCTCTCGCTTCAACTTTTTCCTGAAAAAATCCGAGAACCAACAAATTAAATTGGTGTGGCCTGATATAATAATCTATACGTATTGATGAATCGTTTCTATTGCCGACGATCGAATCGCATCGAATTGTATTGCATCGTAGGGAATAATCGTGGAAAAGAATCAAATCGCTGCCTTGAGAAATCGATATGAAATCGTATCATCATGGACAGACAGACACATGGCATATGAACACATATGAATATCTATCAAGGCGTGTGTGTGTGTGTGTGTGTGTGTGTGTGTGTGTGTGTGTGTGTGTGTGTGTGTGTGTGTGTGTAGGCTGTTGTAGACATGCTCACCTCCACCTTCTGGATGTCGACGTACACCAGTAGACAAGCCAACTCTATCGTCTCGTTGAAGCCGTTCTTCAGCGGTACTGAGCGATAGCCTACAATAGACACATTATAGTAAAGTATAGTAGAGTGAAATGTATTAATCCCGGAGGAAATTCAGGTGTCTAGTAGCATACACACATACAGGTTCATTTACACATATGAAACATTCACCTATTTAGAGTCTCTCAGTGCAGTAATAGCACAGGGATTTCAGAGGTACTCAGCAGTAGTCTACAGCAGAGCTATTCAAATGGCGGCCCTGGGGCCAGATGCGGCCCTTGGACGGCAAGGTTCTGGCCCCCACAAGCCCCTTGAAATATGGAATTTAGAGATAAAAGTACAGGTTCCGCATCGAGCTGACACGGGACGTTAAAATGCAGGAAATTAAACCTAAGAAATGCAAAACCTTCTGGGGGAGGACCCCCACACCCCTCACCTCAATGAAGTGTCACATATTTTTTTCATTGACAGTTTTTGTCAGTTGTTGGCCCCTTTACTGGGAGGAGTTTGAAAAACTGGCCCTCGTTGACATTTACTTGAATACCCCTGGTCTACAGACATATGAAGGTCCAGAATGTGCTCGCTGTATGACTTAACTTGTGTAAGTGCGTAACTGAAACATGAAACATGCAGTCTGACACCTGTCACCATCGTCTGGCCCCATTGTCTATGCCAGTGGTTTTCAACCTATGGGCCGGGGCCCTCTGGTGGGACCTGGAAGTATTTCAAGTGGGCCTTGAAATCATTTTCCAAAAATAATAATCATATTTTAGTGTTGCTGTTTTTCTGAGTTGTATTCTTAATTGGGTCAGAGGTGATCCAAAAACATTTTTGACAATTTCGACTGGGCCCCAAGTTGAAAAAGGTTGGGAACCCCTGGTCTATGCTGTGGAATCCACAATTGGCATTCAAGCCAGTTCAAACCGTTTTAACTGCATGTAACAACCCAGTGCAATTGTTACTATGCTGAGCCAACTAAAATGACTCAAGACAAGAAATGCACGGCCGGTGTTCAATCTAGTTTACTCGGCTAAGCTTCATGTACATTGGTATGTTGATTTACGTACAGTTGCCATACAGAATGTCTTTTCTGGTCCATGCCACGTCTGAGTGCACACACACACACACACACACACACACACACACACACACACACACACACACACACACACACACACACACACACACACACACACACACACACACATGCACACACGTATGCTGCCCGAAGTGTTTCTACAATATTGTGCCAAGCAGGCGACTGACATCACGCAAACATTGAGATGCACGCACCAGACTATAATTTGGTGTGTGTGTGTGTGTGTGTGTGTGTGTGCACTGCACACGCACGCGTGCATGTGTGTGTGAGTATACCCTTCAGAAATCATCATTAGACGCTGAAGAAGGGCTCTGCCCGAAACGCTTGTGGCCGAATTAACAAAGAAAAAATCAGAAGAGTTCTGCCCTTCGCTTCCTTCATTCATCTGTTTTATTGTGGAATTCAGCACCCGGTTAACAACTGTTACCTGAGCGTATGTAATAGACATGCAGCGGATCCTGATTTTTAGGATCTTGCGCATACCGGATCCACTGCTTAAGATCCTGACGGATCCAGAACCGGATACCGGATCCTACGGAAGGGTTGAAACACATAGCCTACTCGCACACGCGGGCTCTTTTTATTACGTTGGCTCAAACTATTTTTAAGACTCATTGGCTTACTGCCACACTGCCTGCAACGGCCGCTTCCAAAGGACTTTCACTCCATGCAGTGATTGGGGTTGTGAAAGACTGACTGAAAAGCCTAGGCTATGTAAAAACTAGAGATGCACCAGGTCCTGATTTTTTAGGATCCTACCGGATACCGGATCCACTGCTTAAGATCCTGCCGTACCCTGATCCTGTGAAAAATCCTATTATCCTGCTGGATCCGGAACCGGATCTTGGATCCGGTGCATCTCTAGTATGTAATGTCATGTACAAGGCGATAGTGTGAGCGAGTCTCCTCCACGTTTGAGTATACCCTTACCTGAGCCTATGCCTTTGAAGGGGGAGGTGACCGCGACATCACACAAACATTGAGATGCACTCACCAGACTATCATTTGGTGTGTTTGTGTGTGTGTGTGTGTGTGTGTGTGTGTGTGTGTGTGTGTGTGTGTGTGTGTGTGTGTGTGTGTGTGTGTGTGTGTGTGTGTTTGCACTGCACACCAGGGCTTGACACTAACTTTTCCGCTTTTATCCAGCTATTCTACTAGCCACAAATTTGAAATTATTTTTGTCTGTATCGCTGTACAGCTAACCTCAGAAGATGAAGTGCTTAAAACAAAAAGATGAGTGCATGGGTTTCTACATGGATATAAAACAAACAAATAGAAACTGAGCTTTTTCTTGAACTTGAACACAAAGAATTCATACACCAGGGGCAAATTGCAGAATATAGGCTATTCTGATATGTCATACCATAGAATAATCTACCTGCCAAATTGGCTAATGGCACTGTAATTGTTACTAGCCACAGCCAAGTTTTACCAGCATTTGGCCGGTTGCAGGTGCCAGTGTCAAGCCCTGGTGTGTGTGTGAGTATACTGTACCCGTACCTGAGCGTATTCCTTTGAAGGGGAAGGTGGCCTGGGCCAGGAAGTTGGGGTCGGAGAACATGTCCTCCTCGTTGACCACGAAGCGCAGGAAGGTGAGCTCCGGCTCCAGCACCGTGAAGGTCACCGGCTCCGGGGGCGCCGGCCACACCGGGTTCAGGCCGTTATCAGCTGCAGATGAGATGACACACCACACATCACACACGTACAACACACACAACACATATCACACATGTAGAACACACAGAACACACAGAACACACAGAACACACATCACACACGTAGCATAACACACACAGAACACACATCACGTCACGTCACAAGGCACGGCGTGGAACGTTATCAGACAATTAAACTTAGCGCCAGCTATTTTAATGAAATAATCAAATAAAAATAATAGTAAATAAAATCAAATGAAAAACAACAAAATAATAAAAATAATAGTACTATTGCCATGACTTGAAAAAAAACAAAAAAACACCACTCACTTCTGACGATGGTCTTGAACTTGCTCTCGTCCGTCTGGCCGCACAGCTCGATCTCCACGAAGGGGCTCACGATGCTGCGGCCCAGCTTGGGGAGGTGCCTGGCAGCAATCACCTAGGATGGAGGGATGAAGGGATGATGAATGAATGAATGAATGAATGAATGAATGCTCCAGCAGGTATCTGGCAGTAATGATCTATGGCAGGGGTGGGGAACCTTTTTCATTCGAGGGGCCACTTCAAATTCATTCGAGGGCCGTTAAAGTCCTCCGAGGGCCGTATTATGAACACAAACCAGGATTTCCCCCTGCACTTTAGGCCTATATTGAAGGCAGCTACCTTTAAAACAGTCCCCACATTCTCTAGGACCCCTGAATATAACTTAATTGTATTACAAATGTAATTTCTAATATACCTTTATTAAATACGTCACATTTCATGTGAAGCTGCATAACATTAAAATCATATCGGGGGCCGGATAAAACGACCTCAAGGGCCGAAAAGGGCCCTCGATACAGAGGTTCCCCACGCCTGATCTATGGAAATGAATGGATGAATCAGAGATGTGGACTTGTGACTTGTGACAAATGACTCTGTGCACTGTGATGGTGTACTTCAAAGAAACCGTCTGTTATGTGCCACTTACCCCTATATAGTGATGGTGTACTTGACAGCAGTGTTTCTTATCCATACTTTTTCTTTTATTGCGCGTTGCGCCACAACGCCCCCCATCCATACTGTGACTGTGTTGTGTCTTCTCGTAACTGTACTGTGATGGTGTACTTCACAGAGATAATCTGTTATGTGTTGTGTGTCTGTCACCCCTACGGTGATGGGGTACTTGACAGAGGTGCTATGTGATGTCTTCTGATATGTCTCTTACCCGCACTGAGATGGTGTATTTGACTGTCGTCTTGTGTTATGTTTCATTCTTACCCGCACTGTGATGGTGTGTTTGACTGTTTGTGTTTCTTACCCGCACTGTGATGGTGTGTTTGACTGCTGTCCTGTGTTGTGTTTATGTGTCTTACCCGAACTGTGATGGTGTATTTGACTGTTTATGTTTCTTACCCGCACTGTAATGGTGTATTTGACTGTTGTCCTGTGCTGTGTTTCTTACCCGAACTGTGATGGTGTATTTGACTTCTTCTTACCCGAACTGTGATGGTGTATTTGACTTCTTCTTACCCGAACTGTGATGGTGTATTTGACTTCTTCTTACCCGAACTGTGATGGTGTATTTGACTTCTTCTTACCCGAACTGTGATGGTGTATTTGACTGTGGTCCTGTGTTGTGTTTCTTACCCGAACTGTGATGGTGTATTTGACTTCTTCTTACCCGAACTGTGATGGTGTATTTGACTGTGGTCCTGTGTGTGGGATCGTACTCCTCGTCTCTCATCATCTCTGGCTGCAGCACGTAGCCAGTGTAGCCGTTCATACTGAAGAGGGCGCTGTTGAGCTGTGTGTATTTATCTGGAAGAGAGGGCATGGTAGGCACATTCAGTACAGTTGTTAGTTAGGGCACATGGAACACAGTACGACACACACACACACATACACACACACAAACACACCCACACAACTACCGTATGCACACACATGTGCGCACACTCACACACACACACACACACACACACACACATGCACGCATGCACACACACCAATGCACACAAACACACACACACAGTACAGACAGACACACGCACAGGGGTACACACACAAACACACACACATGCACGCACGCACATACATCAATGCACACAAACACACACACACACACACACACACAGTACAGACAGACACGCACACACACACACAAACACACACACACACACACACACACACACACACACACACACACACACACACACACACACACACACACACACACACACACACACACGCGGGTGCGCGCGCACACACACACACACACACACACACACACACACACACACACACACACACAGACACAGACACACACACACACACAGTACAGACAGACACGCGCACACACACACACACACACACACACACACACACACACACACACACACACACACACACACACACACACACACACACATACAGGGGTGCAAACACAAACAGACATACAAACCACAGATAGAATGCTGTGCAGTAAGGCTATTGGATGACACACCCTCTGTACAGTATTTCCATCCACAGGTTGACCTTTTTTTCCTTTCCATTTCTGCACTGCTCTTACAAGCTCACAGGCAGCTTAAAGTGATACTGTCCCATTTTTTCAATAAACATGGAGTCCTATGAGACCAGCTGGCGGCTAACTGGTCTCATAGGACTCACTATTAGCTTAACTGGCAGCTTAGAGGTAAAATTTGCTCTGCCATACCCAGAGAACAGTTGGAAGTACAGGAGAACGGTAAAACTCAAGGAGAGGTGTAAAATAAGCTTATTTCCAAAAATGGGACAGTACCACTTTAACTCCACTGTCTCCGCTGTGTACTTTGTAACTCCCACTCAGACCTGTGTCTATACACTCCTCGCCATATAGTGGAAAAAACATAATCCTCTGTCTAACCGTCAACCCAGACCAAAGTAAAAATATTTTATACATAATCCTCTGTCTAACCGTCAACCCAGACCAAAGTAAAAATATTTTATACATCATCCTCTGTCTAACCGTCAACCCAGACCAAAGTAAAAATATTTTATACATAATCCTCTGTCTAACCGTCAACCCAGACCAAAGTAAAAATATTTTATACATCATCCTCTGTCTAACTGTCAACCCAGACCAAAGTGAAAGTGTTTTATGTCTGTGACGGTAGACAGTGTTGCCAGATTGGGCTGTTTCCCACCTGCTTAGGATGGCTGTGTGCGGGTAAAAATGGCATTTTGCTGAAAAATCCGCCCAATTTTTGCCATTGAAATCAATAGAATTGGGCGGGATTTTGTGCTGCTAGACGGATTTTGAGCATTTTTTGGGCTGGAAATTACCAGCCTCATCTGGCAACCCTGACGGTAGATTCAGACTTCCCGTGTCTGTGACCTAGTTAGGGCCAGGCTCCGTATAGAGTCATACAGCGTGTGTCTAGAGCAGTGTTTCCCAACCAGGGGTACGTGTATCACACTAGGGGTACGCGAGCACACTGCAGGGGGTACTTGGAAAAATTAAATTTTAACAAATATATGGAGCTTAGTCACATATGGATGGAGAAAGTGATATAGAACTTGACTAAGGGGGTACTCATGGCACAACGAAAATGCTTGGGGGTACACAAGACAAAAAAGGTTGGGAAACACTGCTCTAGAGCCCCATACAGAGGCACGCATGTATAGGAAACACATCTATGCAGTTTGTTTAGGGCCCCGTGCACTCACAGCTTGCAAAATGTAATAAATAAAAATGATTTCTTTAAAAAAAGTATAAATGTACAGTAAAGATCAGTGACTTCTTTTTCCACAGTTAGTTTAATTAAACCATTACTATCTTTGTTTCACTTTTTTTCTAAATAGGTAGGATTACAGCAGTAAAAAACTACCAGCACTGCACACCAAGAACACTGTATGAATACATGTTCCAGAATCATCACCCCTCATCTTGCATTCTATAATTTAAATGACTCCATATGAAATCTAAGTAGATGAGACTTTCATCCTACTGGGCCATTCTTTAGTGAGACTGGCTGATAGCGGATGATCATGAGAATGCCCTCTGACCTGCGGTTTGGAAGTTGAGCGCCACCATGTGGCAGCCGTTGAGCCAGAGCGGGTAGGGGTCGTAGTTGGAGGAGTCCATGCGCTGGCCCTTGGGGTAGATGCGGCTCAGGGCCTTGCGGTTGTAACGCAGGAAGTCTCGGGACCTGCTCTTGGACGGAGTCTTGTTCTCCACAAACGAGCGGATCTCCTGGAACGTGTACTTCTCTGGGGAGGAAAAAAACCAGAAATTAACATTACAGTCTAGTCTTGTGCAGATAGGTCCGCCAGTGGGCCCGTCCGTTCTAGCCAGTGGGCCCGTTCTAGCCAGGCCGTGCCCTCCTAGTGACTGACGCAACACTTTCAGCGTTGCTACTAGTCAGGTCAGGCTCAATGCAAGTACTTTCTGAGTTCCCGCAAATATACGGGAACTCCTCCCACTTTGTCGATAAGCAAACAACCATAAGCAAACCAAGGGAGGCAGTTCAACCATGTCGCTTGGGAAACGTTAATGGTTATGCTCTTGGTCAGACCAAGTCTCGAAGAGATTTGAACGTCGATGGGTAATTCAGGCTAAGCCCGTTCACCCTTTGCTGAAAAGACTCAACTACGTCATGACAACATTGCTATGACTTTACCCAGGGAGTATTCCAAGGACATGGTGAAGTAAATTAATCTACAGGAAGTGGGCATGGTGAAATGATAGATCTGACCACAGAATCTCTAACAGAATTACTAAATTATAATGGTAGAAGACTCCATTGACACCCATTCATTTTGGACTTAGGTAGGATTAGGGTTAGCCAGTTGTGACTAGTAGCTAGTTCCGTGAGTGAACACCCCCTGATCTGACTTAGTTAACCTACAGGAAGTGGACATGGTGAAATGATAGATCCATAGAGGTAGAAAATAACACTAGAGGTGACCCCGCCCCCCCTTTTTACGGCAATCTGTAGCGGCCATTATCTGTAGGTAGATCAGAGAAATGGAAATTAATGGAGAACGAGGCTCACCTCTGTCAACAATGGCTTAATCATG
>NC_085860.1:51937871-51940371 GCF_034702125.1 Engraulis encrasicolus | reverse complement strand
CACACACACACAAACACACGCACACAGACACACACACAAAGGTAGTAAACAAAAACATAAAAATGTAAACAATGAATATGAAAACTAAACTGTCTACAAAGTGCAAGTCTCTCTCACGGGGTCTTTGAGGTCGGTCTTGGTGTTGTTGGTCACCTCCTCCACATAGTTGGCGGGGAAGAAGAGCTGGATTTTCCCGCCATAGTCTCCTTTCCACCTGTGGAGGGTAGAGCACACATTTCATTAGTTCACTATCTGAAATTTGAATTAATCATGTACAGTCAATCCGGAAAGTATTCACAGCTCTTCACTTTTTTCACATTTTATTATCTTACAGCCTTATTCCAAATGCTGCAAATGAATCTCTGTTGTCAAAATCCTCCACAAATTATTCCATTATGACTTGTGAAAAACAAGTTGTCTTGACAGTTTTGAAAATGTATAAAAATAAAAAACAAAGAAATCATATTTACAAAAGTATTCACAGTCTTTGCTTAATACTTTGTAGAACCACCTTTGCAGCAACTACATTCATTTTCTCATTTCGAAATGAAAAGGGATTAAAAGGGAGGTCATCGGTGTGTGTTTCAACCTTTCAGTACATTGAAATTGTACATTTTGAGTCTGCACCTGGCTAAAATAGATGGGTGTGAAATTTGAATGAAATCCTATGGAGAGTATCATGATCTGCTTCTGTAGTCACAGTGCATGTTGACATGCATGTTTCTTTAGGTGTAATTCAGATTTCCAATGTTGACGGCATCCATACATCGCCAAACCATGTCAGTCCCACAACCATGCTTGACGAGCCAGATGATGCCCTTTTTGTGTAAAACTCACTTGTTTACCACCACACATGCTTGATGCCATCTAAAGCAAATTTGTTTATCTTGGTCTCAAGAGAGATGAACAGACCAAGGATATCGATCACTGGAACCATGTCTGTGGTCTGATGAGACCAAGATAAACAAATTTGCTTTAGATGGTGTCAAGCATGTGTGGTGGTAAACAAGTGAGTTTTACCAAAAAAAGTGCATCATCTGGCTAGTCAAGCATGGTAGTGGGACTGACATCGTTTGGGGATGTATGAATAACATCAACATTGGAAATCTGAATTACATTAGTTCACTATCTGAAATTTGAATTAATCATATACGTATCTTCGTTCTCTGTGGCGGCTGTGGACCGATCATCAAAGTGCTTCACGGGCTCCGTGCGGACCACTGCACTGGAGAAGCTGAGATAGTTGGATCACGCGGCGTATTGCGCAAGATCTCTGGCCGTGGTGCTGAAGTGCTGCCACGGTCAAAAAATGTCTACGCAGCATTTTCGCGCTCGGGAGTACGAGGGCGCTAGCCACTGAGAGCTCGGGCAGTATTCGCGGCCGTAGATTATGTGCGAGGTCTGAGCGGACACCCCCTGGCTGATGGTGGTCAGAGAGCGATGGAGTATGGTTGACATTGTATTGATTTGTGAACTTTATACATAAGGTCAATTCTAACTGAACTCCACCAGAACGCGTCTATATGGCTCTGCTACAACACCATCATCAAGTTTGCAGATGATACCACTGTTATCGGTTTAATCACAAACAATGATGAAACAGCCTACAGAAAAGAAATAAACAACCTCATGGAGTGGTGTAGAGGAAACAACTTGTCTCTGAATGTGTCCAAGACAAAAGAATTAATAGTTGACTTCAGGAGGAAAGAAAACCAGTTTGAAACCATTAACATCAATGGTGAGACAGTGGAGAGGGTGAGAGACTTTAAATTCCTTGGCGTTACCATCTCAGAAGACCTCACCTGGGACAGTCACACACAGCGCATTGTAAAAAAAAGCCAGCAATGTCTGTACCACCTCAGACGATTGAGAAAGTTTGGGATGAGACCCAAGATCCTGAGGTCGTTTTACAGAGGCACCATTGAGAGCATTCTGACGGGGACCATTATTGCATGGTATGGGAACTGCTCTCAAGCCAACAAGAGAGCTCTTCAGAGGGTTGTGCGTACAGCTCAGAACATGTGCAGCTGTGACTTACCCTCCATACTGGAGCTATTCGAGGGAAGGAGCATCAGGAAGGCAAAAAAAATCCTGATCCTAGTCACCCCAACTATGAACTGTTTTCTACAAACCCCAACTCCATAGAAGTTGGGACACAAGGTAAATTGTGAATAATACAAAATGCTGTCATTTTCAAAACGTCTGATTCTTACATTAGATGTAGAATGGCACAAAGAAAACATATCAGCCATCAAAACTGATGAAAATTATTGTTTTAGGGGATATTCATCAATATGTAAAAACAACACGTCTCAAAACAGTTGGGACGGGGACAATAAAAGGCAACAAATGTCGAGGAAGACTAAAAACAAAACAAAAGACAACACTTAACAGTTAAATACATGAACCGATGACATGATTTTATATAAAAACAGTATTAATTCCTATCTTGGACATGATTTCACCAGCTTAAATGGTGGGTGTATTCCTTATCGTGTTT
>NC_085860.1:51930371-51932871 GCF_034702125.1 Engraulis encrasicolus | reverse complement strand
CTGGCTTACCATGGCAGACTCGATCTCATTTGGCTCCACATACATCTTGATGTCATAGATGGAGCCACAGTCCCGCTCCTGCACAGGAAATAAACACTCACTCAATGCACAGCAGTATACTGTTGTTATTAGTACAGTTCTAATGGCATTAGTAATTGGTAATTTTCAGTGATTGGATATTAAAAATTCATGCAGCGCAATGGTATAATATATAACATCTTACACAGTGTGTCCTGTTTAAAGGAACAGTGCACCCTTTTTCACATATTTGCAGTATTTCCAAGCATTATTCATAAATGTGCAAATCATTTTCTTCTCAGTGTTTTCAGTACTTAGATTTATTGGTATCAGAATCATTAGCTTAGCTTAGCATAATCACTGGAAGTAAATGGGAGCTTGAAGTAGGTTATAAGTGGGTAGATGACGTGACGTGTAAATTTTGCTGTCGCAGGCTCTGAAAATTAAGTAAATTCATGCTTTCAAAATTGTCAATGCTTTAAATGATTAAACTTATGTCGTTGTTGTGAAAAAGTAATGTGTAATAAATCCAGAGCTTAAATAAGTATACTTAATTTTGAGTCAAATGTCACATTTGTCCTATGGTGTGACTGCGGCAAGCCTGGTTCTCCATATTAAAACATTTTTAAATAAATAATCAAAGCTCAGTCATTTGTCTAAACAACCCTGGCATGTTTTTCAAGGTGCCTATTTTAGCAAGTGGCAATGCTTAATTTTTTCCCTGTTTTTCTGAGACCGTATGGACTTATGAAACTTTGTCGCAGAAAACAATGTCCCGTGGTGTGACATCATATTTTTGGTTAATTCTGTGGATAATTATCTATTGTTGAAGCTCCAGCGGTACATAAATTATGACTTTAGACCCTTAAGAAGCCAATGGCAAGGGTGGATTTTAGATTTTTCTCTCAGAGTTCTTCAGTCAATCAATTATGTTTTGCTACCACAAGATGTATTAGTTTTATAGTCCTTTGGTGTGACAGCCATAAAATACATTTTGACAATAGTGTATATTTTTCATATTTTTTTCTTATGTAGATGTATGAAAATGTATCTTACTAAAGGTGAAATTGTATTTCAGTTGGCAACGACATGGCTTTAAATTAACTCAAAAGCTCAAAAGTCCTATGGTGTGATGGTAAAAGTCCTATGGTGTGATGGTAAAAGTCCTATGGTGTGACACTTTGGAGTATCACACCAAAGGACAAACAGGCCACACCAATGGACTAGATATTTGAGAAATAGCTTTTAAAACAACTGGTAGTACATATTTTTTTGTTTTGTTGTTTGACTAGATAAATATTGTGTATTCAAATTACTTATTCCTTTATTGACCTTTGGAATTTATACTTTGATGCATTGTTGATGAATATTTGCTGTTGATTTTAGATACTGTCAAATGATATAAAATGTCATTAATGGTGCTTTGGAACCATAAAATATAACGGTAACAGTGAAGGAAAGATCAGTGAGAGAGTATGAGGAGTATAGATGAATAAAGTATGCTGTGGAGAGCTCAATATACAGCATGTGCTGTCCAGCTTGAGATACCAAACAGGCACTGGCCACTACACACTACAGGTTCAATGGTGTGACAGTCATAGCATACCTACAAAAGTGTGATGGTCATGCCAAGGTCACACTTCAGTATGAGTCTTATGAGCTCTGCAGGTTACATTCAATGACCGCATGGCTGTCATTAAGAGTTACGATAGGCTGATAATCGACGATTCAAAGACTTATAAGTGTAAAGTGTAGGTCCATATTGACTACAACATTATATTATGATCAAAAGACAAAATAATAATGTTGATATATTTGTTTCTGGCTCAGTTTTGCATTTCTGTCCTTTAGCGTGACATGAATGTCCTACGGTGTGACATGTTTTAAACGCTCAAATATTTGTTTGAGCTAAACAATATGTTTGATAAACACTGAATATTGCATTAGGGAAGAACAAATTATCGTCCCTGAAAAGTTAGTATAAATTCGGACAATTTTGAACATTTAAAAGAAAGATATCCCTGTTTTTCCTCGAAGGTTTCTAATAATCTCACATCTAATGGGGAAAAAAATACTTAAATGGTAATTTCTCATTAAATTAAGACTTTAAAAAATTGCAATAAATATGAAGAGTGTAACAATGTTCATAAAACTCCATCAAGCCATTTCGACATTACTTAATATATTTATTTCTTAACGTCACACCAAAGGACATATTTTCAGCAAATTGCTTTATAAACGTAAATAAATAATCAATGAATAGACCAACATTGTGACCACTTGGATTTTTTGAAAGATAAATTGCTGCACTACGTAGACATCTACTTTTCCCCCTCATAAACAACGTTTTGTGAAAAAAATGTTTTTTGCTGCCTATCCGTCATCTACCCAAGTACATTTGATGATGTTTTGTTTGCTCCCATAGACTTGCATTGCTACGCTTAATTTGGCTATACTGTTAAACTAGGCAATGCAAACACAT
>NC_085860.1:51917871-51925371 GCF_034702125.1 Engraulis encrasicolus | reverse complement strand
CGCATCTGTGTGCGCTTTTTAGTGGATACTATAAGAAAATGTTCCAGAAGAGGTTATTCCACATCCATGACCGATGACAGGCGAACTTGGCAATGACTTTTGCTATCTACTTTGAGCATCAATTTGAACGGTGACCTCCACAGATTGGCCCATATGATATGAAGCAAGAGCCTTTCAGATCAAAGACGGAAATATTTTGCTCTCGTGTAGCTTACATTTGTGCCCTTCCAAAACACTGTGCTGGGTGTTTCTGCATGGTCAATATAGGCTATGCCATTCCTCAGATCAGTAAATCTGTTCTTTCCATAGCCTGCATGCATGGACCAGTTAATAGGCCTAACAATTCTAATTATTAAGCACTATATTATATTATAGCCTATTATATTATAGTATATTATATTATATTATGTTATATTATGTTATATTATGTTATATTATGTTATATTAGCCTACATTACATTATTACAGCCTATTATATAATTCATTAAAGCTGCTATGATGGTTAAGAAAATTATGGCTAGTGAAAAGGCCCAATGGCTAGTGAGTCAGGAAAACCACTAGCCAGAATGGCTGGTAAGCAATAACGTTAGTGTCAAGCACTGTAGGGCACCTGTATGTGCATGTGTGTGTGTGTTTATATACGTATCTCATCTGAGGCATAATAGGTGTGTGTGTGTTTTCGCATGTGTGTACTATACTATATATCTCACCCTTGCTGCAGGTGTTGGTCTGGCCTGGGCACCTGTGTGTGTGTACCTGCGTGCGTACTCCTGTGTCATGCTCTAGTGTGTACTATATATCTCACCCTTGCTAATACATATCTTAAAAGGGACACTGTGTGAGATTTTTAGTTGTTTATTTCCAGAATTCATGCTGCCCATTCACTAATGTTACCTTTTTCATGAAGACTTACCACCACCATCAAATTCTAAGTATTCATTATGACTGGAAAAATTGCACTTTTCATACATGAAAAGGGGGATCTTCCCCATGGTCCGCCATTTTGAATTTCCAAAAATAGCCATTTTTAGCTGCGAAAATGACTGTACTTGGACCATACTAGAAAATATTTGTTTATTACTCAGTAAACTTTCATGTAAAGATCAAATTTGGCAATAGGCAGCCCAGTTTCAATGGGCAGCATAGTTGCAGTACCTTTTTGGTCCATTTCCTGTACAGTGTCCCTTTAAGCCAGTCACTAACAATGAGTGAAAAAAAAAAGGTTTTGTGTAATCCTTCATATTTTGTGAGAAATTGCCAAGAAAGCGTATATTCTGCTGGGGTATGTAAACATATGAGCAGCACAGTATCTCACCCTTGCTGCAGGTGTTGGTCGGGCCTGTTTGTATGTGTGTGTACTATACTATATATCTCACCCTTGCTGTAGGTGTTGGTCCGGCCTGGGCACCTGTGTGTGTGTGTGTGTGTGTGTGTGTGTGTGTGTGTGTGTGTGTGTGTGTGTGTGTGTGTGTGTGTGTGTGTGTGTGTGTGTGTGTGTGTGTGTGTGTGTTTGTATGTGTGTACTATACTATATATCTCTGTACCCTTGCTGCAGGTGCTGGTCCGGCCTGGGCACGGCGTCCGTAAGTCGCAGGTGGAAGTCCATGCAGCGCAGCGGGTTGTCCTTGTAGTGCAGGATGAGCGCGTAGACGCTGGGGAAGTGCAGGTTGTCTGTGAGGTAGTAATACACCAGGCCCTCCTGGGACCCCGAGCGGATCCTGCAGTGCTGCACTCTCCCACCGCGCCTGCAGGGGGAGACAAAACCAACAACATGTTAATTAATAATAGGTAATAGGAGACACGCAATGCAATGGCAACAGCATATAATAGGTCTCTGGCTCTGTTCATGGGGGAAATATATATATTTATCTCTCCTTGTTCTGCCGGGGAGAGAATTCCCTAGCCTGGCTCTCACGACGCTGCGTGTGTGTAGCTCCGGAACCCCCTGGTGGAGCCCTCGGTACGCCTGCTGCGAGCCTTAAATTCCACATTCCACTGCATGCGACCGACTACACGTACTTGCTTTAGAAGTACAAGACTAATACGCAAAATTTAAAAAGGGAGTGTGTTAAAAAGAAAGAGTATGTCGCTAAGCTAGTGAAAGTCAATGCATCCGTGTAGCATGCATAGACTTCCACTAGCTTAGCGACATACTCCCTCTTTTAACTTGTCTTAAAGCAAGATAACGGCTTACATGAAAAATATGACACTTTACCACCTTTATAAACCCTGGTCAACTATTTTAACTGTATTAACCCTATCGCGCCGGACGCCTCATATTTGTTTCATCAAATTCAAAGCCCTCTCCACGCTGACACACAAAAAAATCGATCTGAAAAACATCCTGCGTGTCATTTCCAAACGTCCGGCAGTACACGGAAACCGCCACAAGAGAGCAGCGGTCGACAACAAGTTGACCACAGCTCGGCGAAAAACAGGAAAATGGGGTAGAAGTGCTTTCCCTGACCGACGCTGAGATTTCGTCAAATTGCATAAGGTTTGTGTACAAATTTCCGAAATATACAGTATATCACGAAAGTGAATACACCCCTCACAGTTTTGCAGATTTTTGAGTATATCTTTTCATAGGAAAGCATTACAGAAATGTAACTTTGACACAATGATTAGTGACCTTTTAACAACATATTTAACCGCTTAAATTTCTTGTTCACTCAGAAAAAAACAAAATACAGCCATTAATGTTTGAACATGTACTCACAAAAGTGAGTACACCCCAGATTAAAATCCGGTAGAGAAGGGGCTATGTTGGCTCGAATCGTCTCGAAATTAAACGAAATGAAAAGGGATGACAAGGGAGGTCATCAGTGTGCGTTTCAACCTTTCTTTGCATTGAACTTTTACATTTTGAATCTGCATCTGGCTTAAATAGATTGGTGTGAGATTTGAATGCAATCCTATGGGGAATATCATGATCTGCTTCAGTAGTCACAGTGCATGTTGACATGCATGTTTCTTTTAGGTGTATTTCAGATTGCCAATGTTGACAGCATTCATGCATCCCCAAACCATGTCAGTCCCACTACCATGCTTGGCTTATGAGAGGATACACCTTTTTTGTAAAACTCACTTGTTTACCACCACACATGCTTGACACCATCTAAAGCAAATTTGTTTATCTTGGTCTCTTCAGATCACACAACATGGTTCCAGTGATCCATATCCTTGGTCTGTTCATCTCTCTTGAGACCAAGATAAACAAATTTGCTTTAGATGGTGTCAAGCATGTGTGGTGGTAAACAAGTGAGTTGTACAAAAAAGGTGTATCCTCTCATAAGCCAAGCATGGTAGTGGGACTGACATGGTTTGGGGATGCATGAATGCTGTCAACATTGGCAATCTGAAATACACCTAAAAGAAACATACATGTCAACATGCACTGTGACTACTGAAGCAGATCATGATATTCTCCATAGGATTGCATTCAAATCTCACACCAATCTATCTAAGCCAGATGCAGACTCAAAATGTAAAAGTTCAATGCAAAGAAAGGTTGAAACGCACACTGATGACCTCCCTTGTCATCCCTTTTCATTTCGTTTCATTTCGAGACGATTCGAGCCAACATAGCCCCTTCTCTACCGGATTTAATCTGGGGTGTACTCACTTTTGTGAGTACATGTTCAAACATTAATGGCTGTATTTTGTTTTTTTCTGAGTGAACAAGACATTTAAGCGGTTAAATATGTTGTTAAAAGGTCACTAATCATTGTGTCAAAGTTACATTTCTGTAATGCTTTCCTATGAAAAGATATACTCAAACATCTGCAAAACTGTGAGGGGTGTATTCACTTTCGTGATATACTGTAACTCTACATCCTTTAATTTGAACACTTGCTTTGTGCAATTAAGCAAGGAAGAGTTTATATTTTTACACCGTGTTGCAGAGAGATCGTGCTAAAACTGATGAGACATATAAGCACCATCCGGCGGTGGCAGGAAGTCAGCCATCAATGCATTTGCTCCATAGGGAAACTTACAAAGCATACCACGACGATCGTTTAACAAAACACACAAGTTGTTTTACTTCAAGACAAAGATATTGCCTTAAGAAACAGGTTTTACTTGCAATTTTGAAAATGCAATGCAAAATGTTGAAATTATGATCTCGTAAAAAATGCATTGAAGTGAATGGAGAAATGGTCCAATTGTAGTTATGGACCCATATATTCAAATTACACATAAAAAATGAATAATGATCTATATTACACTCATAAATAGGTTGTTGAGCATTCGATCAGCTATGTTTTTACATAGATTTTAAAAAATTACCCAACCAGGCTGTGGGAAATGTAAAATATGGTCCTGCTAAAACAAGGATAGGCTTTAAAAAATGGCAGGATCTCACTAAATATTTAAAGATAATCCTCAAATTAAATTGTCTGACAACTTTTTTAAATTAAAAAAAAGTTGTAAATGCATTAAAAGTCATTTTTCAATGGTCATGAAATTGGAATTTTCATTCATTAAAAGCCTGATGCATCATATATGATGCATTAAATATCTCAGCGACCTTAACAAAATTTTGAATTTTTTTTTTACATTTCTTATAAGGGACCAATATTGAAGCAAATTCCAAAAAAATAGAATTTTCTCTCATTGCTTTCATGGTTCAGGTTTCACAGGGTTAAGCCCCAAAATAGTGGCATACCCCTTTAACTAAAATGCTTCTGACGGAAATGTGGTTTTACGTGGTTTTACAAATTAAGCTAAAATGCTGTCTCACACACACACACACACACACAAGTGTAATGTCATGTTATGTTTAGTAATGATATATCTGGGATACAATGTAGCTTCCTTCTCTACACTTGAGTGACGCAGTCTGCTGGCAGCTGATGGAAGGAGATAACTCAGTAGTACTTTCAGTTTCTTTTAGCAGTTCACTTTCAGCAGTTCACGTTTCATCTACTGAGCTATTGACTTGGATTACTGGGTGGCTACAAACCATGTCACCATGATACGATTGTACTTTATTGTCAGTTCACACTAAATTTGTTTTGCGTCCCTGAGCAACACTCGTTAAAGACAGGATTATACACATACTGTAACATCACATCACAATACTATTGCACAACTGACAAAAACAGAGGACACTGGCCTACAGTATATACAGACATACATGCATACATACATGCATTACATGCAACCCACATAACATAAATGGTAAAATTCTGATTTGGTGAACTGTGAGAATATTTAAAAAAAAGTATCCGTTTCAGGTTGGTTGTGTTGACCATCTTTTACGTGTAATCAAATAAAGTAAGACAAGACTTATGCCGTGTCCAGACCAAGAGTGAACTACGTTGCCTGGTAGCGTGGGTAGCAGAAGAAGTTTCGCCTTTAATTCGCTGTATACGCTCCAAACGCAGCATTGACATGTTTGATTCAGCTAATCACATAACGGCTCTGGCTTGACAGCCTGGGACATTCGGAGATATGAACGTTCCGATTGGTTTTCGCCGAACAGCGTCAGAGCGAATTCGCCTACGATTAGATTGAGTTTAATCGTCAAAATCCGCTCTGGTCGCTCAAGAAGCTTCGCTCCTGGCGAATTCGCTTTGGTAGCGCAGGTCGCGTGCCCTCCATAGAGAAATAATGACTTCCGTCGCTTCATTCACTCCGTTCGCTCCTGGTCTGTGCCATAAGTCCCATCCGGTGTATGCCATGAGCTTGGGCTACCATCCCTACTGATTCTGACCAGAGAGACAAACTGCTGTATGGAGAGACACAATCAGTGTTGCCAGATTGGGCTGTTTCCTGCCCAATTGGGCTGCTTAGGATGGCCGTGTGCGGGTAAAAGTGGCATTTAGCGGAAAAACCTGCCCAGTTTTTGCCATAGAAATCAATAGAATTGGGCGGGATTTTGTGCTTTTAGGCGGGTTTTGAGCATTTTTTGGGCTGGAAATCATCAGCCTCATCTGGCAACCCTGGACACAATGCCCTTTTCTGGGATGGAACCACGTAGCCAACACCATTCAAACTGATATAATAAGGGAACTAGCGACAACAACAGCTTTGAGAAAAGGTTTACGTTTTATTTTGCTGAGACCGTAGTTAAAGTCCTCACAATCATTTTGGGGAAAGTGGGTTATTGCTGTTGCTTTCTACGGAATCATGAGAAAAATCTGCTGTGTGTGTGTGTGTGTGTGTGTCTTTATGTGTGTGTGTGTGTGTCTGTGTGTGTGTCTTTATGTGTGTGTGTGTGTGTCTGTGTGTGTGTCTTTATGTTTGTGTGTGTGTTACAGCTCTCAATCTGACACCCAAACCACCAGTGAACCAGCTGGCCTACAGTATACAGTAGCAGGCTTACCTCAACCAGCCCATAGCGACCCACTTCCCCTGAAGCACTGCATGCTACTTAACCCATTGATGCCTGATGTTGCGTTGCGCAACATTGGCCCTGGCGCCTGGAGCTGCATTACGCAACATTCAGGCTCATGAGATTCGAGACAACTGTATTAAAAATATCTGTTTGTTTGAGATGAATGAACACATTCTAATGCCATGGCAAATCTACGCTTTCAACCATTGAGGTAATTTTCAGATACTATACAAAGAAATGTAGCTAACCAAAAATATATTTTTTGCTTATCTACGTATAAGGAACAAAACAGCTGACAGAGTTCTCAAAAAGGTGAAGAGTTAAGGTCTCATTGAGGAACGTTTGGGTGTGAGGTGGACAGTCAGCAGGTTTTGCGTTGTACGTTTTTGAGGTTAATAGAAATGCAATGCTTATTTATCAACATCCAACACACACAAACACTTACACTGTACCAAACAGAGAGGGTAAAATTAGTGAAGGAGGTCACATTCACACACACACACACCAGAGAGAGAGAGAGAGAGAGAGAGAGAGAGAGAGAGAGAGAGAGAGAGTGAAACAGAGAAAGAGAGAGAGAGAACAGAGACAGAGAGAGATCGTGAGATGTGAAGTCTGTGAGGAAAGTGTAGCTAACACACACACGCAGGCGCCCATGAGAGAGAGAGGCCATGAGAGCATGAGATCATACCAGAAGGAGAGCGTGAAGTCAGTGAGGAAGGTGTCGCTAACACACAGAGATCATACCAGAAGTAGAGCGTGAAGTCAGTGAGGAAGGTGTAGAGAGAGAGAGAGGCTGTGAGAGCATGAGATGGTGGGTACCAGAAGGAGAGCGTGAAGTCGGTGAGGAAGGTGTCACTCTCGCGCACCAGGAAGGTTCCGTCCTTCCCTCCCGAGTCGGCGCAGAACTCCTGCAGCAGCCGCTCGGCCGTCTGGCGGCCCTCAGACATGCGGCCGTGGAACCAGGGCTCCGTCACGTGCTGATCCGCAAACACCTGGAGGAGGAGGGGGAGGGGGAGAGAGAGAGGGAGAGAGAGAGAGAGAGAGAGAGAGGGAGAGAGAGAGGGAGAGAGAGAGAGAGAGAGAGAGAGAGAGATTTGTATGACTGCTTTGGCAAAATGAATGCCTTATTCGTGATGCCAATAAAGCATTATTGAGTT
>NC_085860.1:51895371-51912871 GCF_034702125.1 Engraulis encrasicolus | reverse complement strand
ACTGGAGTCAACAAATATTTTTTACAGTGTAGACAAGCCTACAATGTACACACGCACACACACACACACACACGCATACACACACACACACACACGCATACACACACACACACACACACACACACACACACACACACACACACACACACACACACACACACACACACACACACACACAGTCAAGAGTCAGCAGTGGTGAAAAACTCCCACACAGCCACAACACCCCACACAGCCATTCTCCTGACTGACACACACACACACACACACACACACACACACACACACACACACACACACACACACACACACACACACACACCCACACACACACACACACACACAACACACACACACACACACACCCCACCCCCACACACACACACATACACACAGTGGCGTAACACAAACACTTGGGGCCCCCCTGCAAGATACTAGAGTGGGCCCCCCCCCAACTATGCAACCCCCCCCCATCCCCCGGAACGCCACAGACCCCCACACACCCCCCACACACCACGGCCTCCTCCACTAACTTTTTCAAGGAGAGGTCCATTTTTTTCAGGGCAGAGTGTCCCGGTGCCCACTAGGCTACATATTACCATGTATATATTCTTTTATTATCATAATGTAATGTAGGCCTAATAATATATATTATATGTTATAGGTCTATATGTATATAAAGGTCTATGTATAGATATTATACTATATAAATATATATAGGCTATGTAGGCTATGTAGGCTATACACACACACACACAGGCCTATTCATATGAATATAAAAAACAACACTGCAATCATAAATACATAGGCTAAATCAATCAATCAATAAATAGTAGGCTAGGTTCTAGGCTATTAGTGAACTTACTTTCTCACTCATCAAATCCAGTCACTGTGTAGCAAACCTGAGTTCACACATTTGAATGCCTCTCCAACAGCTCTAAGTTTGCGTGTCAGCTGTAAGTTTGCGATTTGTAATGAATGTAGGCCTACTGACCGTAATTTCAAGACGCTTTTTAGGCTACTGATCTGCAAACGTGATGTGAGAGAACAGACTCTCCACACCGGCTGTGTTGCAAACACGGACAACTTTCCAGTATCAAGGAAAAAGGTGAAAGGAGTGTAGGGTTTGGACTCTTGGGAAAGTATAAGAGATAAAGATTCAGTAAGTTAGAATTATTTTGAGTAACCGTCGTCGCCGAATCAGCTGTGCAGCAACGCACCGGTTGGTAGTTTCTCTTTTTCTGAATACTGCAAAATGTGTTGCAGACTTGTTCTTGAGTCTCCACCCCATAACAACCAGCGTGTGGGCTCATTAGGGCTACGCTACGATGTTATGACAGAGCTGCGTTTGAGGGAAAAGACGCACGCTGTTCTCTGTATCTTAAATTGATAACTTGTGCAATCCCACCCTACGGCGCTCGCGGACAATTAGCGAAAGTGAGCGTTTTTTGCGGCGGTTGTGTGCGCGGACCGTTTATTTAACGGATTTTACAATTAAAAGTTAAATCACAGAGAACATGTCAGAGACATTGATTCACACGCAGTGTCCATCAGCTCAGCGTTGACGACACAGATATGGCCCTGCCTCGCGTAAGGGGGGGCCCGCCTTAAATGTCTTCGGAACTACTCCCACCCAGCCAGGGGCCCCCACCCGAGCAGGCCCCCCCCGCACCGTGGGGGCTGCGGGGGTATACTTTACGGCCGTGCATACACACACACACAACCCTCCCACTATGCAGAACAGTGCAGTGCAGGCCTGCTGCTGCAAGCATACAGTCATACAAACCACACGAGCCGACCGCTGCAGTGGCCCTCAGACCTCACGCCTCATCTGCAGCATGTCATGACAACTCCACTTACTCTAGACCAGGGGTGTCAAACTCAAATTGACTGAGGGCCAAACTCAAAATCTGGAACAAGGTCGCGGGCCGAACCCAACATTTATTTTAAAATCTGGACTTAAATTATGAGTACATGCGCTTCATACTCATAGTTAAATTTCACACACCCTCTTTCCCATCATATATGATAGCTCAAATGTATCTGCACATCATGTGACACACCAAATTTCTTGTTCAAGTATTTTTACACCATATATTAATGGTGTATGTGGGCCAAGGCCAACTGTAATACAAATTTGAAATGATCTCGCGGGCCGAATAAAGTGGCTCCGCGGGCCAGATTTGGTCCCCGGGTCTGAGTTTAAGGTAGCTTAACTCCTCATGTGTCATGACAACTCCACTTACTCTAGCTCAGTGTTTCTTAACAGGGGTGCCGTGGAACCCTGGGGTGCCCCACGGCCCCCTCAGGGGTACCGCGGAAACGTGGCTGATAAATAAATTATGTAATATGATACATTACAGATCTTAATTCGCCCTTGGCTAATCCCCGCCCTCTTTAGTTACAGTTGCTAGGTCGGACAGTTAAACTTTCAATGCTGAGATATCAACGTGATTTATGCAGTGACTGCAAATCGCAGCAGTTATTCACTCATAATAAATAAAAAAACGCATTCATAGTATTGTGAATATAAGTATTTATTTTCTGAACGGCCATGCGATGCATCACAGCTGTTATGGGCTCTTCTATGGGTATCGATAGGCATTGCAACTTAACCAGCACCATGGTAAGCTGAGCTCGCATATCTTTTGAGCCCTGACTCAAACTTGCTAGACGAAAACGAAATTACACAACTTAATGGCTGTAGTCATCTTCAAAGCTACCACAGCAATGTGTAACATTAACGTTTGGCGTTTATATCTTCAGTAGCTTAACAAAGTCACGTCCATCAGCTGCTAGTCAAAACACTCCTGCCGTGACCGATAGTTAACTTTGCTAGCGGTGTTTCTTCATTCAGAAATCCAAAATCCTACTCTGAAACAGGTTCGTGGTTTGCTTACAACCTTACTGAAAAGGGACATGAATGAGATGGTGTCATGATCGGAGCACACAAAGTATGTTTTTGATCCCTGTGCTTTCTAGTCGAGTGTGAGGCTGCCAAGACCCTTCAAGGCAGACTATCCAGCTGCATAGTCCGGTTTTAGGTAAAGAGGAAAGTGATTACCACCTGTTACATCGCGGGGAAACTTGCACATTTGTCACAAATACCCCAGACACAATTTCCAATCATATTTTAATAATAATACGACCGTATCTCGCTAACTACTTGAAAACATGCGATTTCAGCATTGAGTTCAATGGAGCGCTGTCAAAACTGTCCGAGGTTTGTCCGAGGTCGTCCTTTTGCTGCGCTGTGATTGGTCAAAAAGCACTTTAGGGCGGGCCTTAGCCAAAGGTGAATTGATAAGTTAATACTAGTCAGTGGAATCTTTCATCTGCCATTTACGCACAATAAAGTAAATATAGGTCGCCCCAGTCAGCTGCAACTTTGAACGTAGGTCGTGTGACGTCTCCAAATGTGTTACTTTTCTAAGCTTTTGTGATATCGGATGCGATGCCATGTTACGGCTTGTTGGTTTGGGGTGCCTTGAAATTTTTCATGAATTGAAAAGGTGCCTCGCCTAAAAAAGGTTGAGAAACACTGCTCTAGCTCACCATACTGTACCCGTACAGTAGGTAGCTTGGCTCCTCGTGTGTCATTGGTTTTAATTAAGGCCACAGCTCCTTCAATTTGCACACACTTCATTTTTATACTCTTAAAAGTGTATTTTTTTGCCCCTTCTACTTCCTACTAACTGTCTATCTAACAACTCAATCAGAAGTCCTTTTCCCTGCTCTTTTTATGAGGGTTTGTAGTTGGGCCTTCAATTTAACAGACAAGTTCCCAAACCATACTGTGATGCCATATCTAATAATGGGTTCAATTGATGCTCTGTAAAAAGCCATCATTATGTCTTTGTCGATCCCAAACACTGTCAGGCTTCTCAAAAAATGAAGACGCTGACTGATCTTTGAACATAAAAACTCAACCTGCTGGCCCCATTTTTAGGTCAGAGTCAAATAAAACGCCTAGGTATTTGAATGTGGCTACTTGTTCCACCGCCTCCCCATTCAATGTCACCACGGTATGATTTCCTATGGATCTTGGGTCAGCTTTTGTTTTAGTCGCATTTACATTACATTACATTACATTGCATTTGGCAGACGCTTTATAACCAAAGCGACTTTCAAAAGAGGACATAATCAAGCCAACATCACAAGCAAATACAAAGTGCACAGGAGATATACAGAACAACAAGTGCAGTTGCAAAGAGGGGTTAGTTTTTTTTTTTTTTTTTTAATATAAAGAGTAAATAACGAGTACACACACACACACAAACACACACTCACAAACTAAACTAAACTAAACTAAACATCATGTCAGGAGTCTGCCCTGGGGCAAGGCCAGTTCAAGCATTAGTCTAGTAGATTCTCTCGAAAGAGGAATGTCTTCAGTTGTTTCTTGAAAGCTGCAAGAGATGTGCTCAGTCTTGCTGCTTCTGGGAGACTGTTCCACCACTTGGGTACCACAACGGAGAACAATCTTGACTGGGAGTACCTAGAGCGACTGGATGGCAGAGCCAGACGGCTTGTGCTGGATGAGCGCAGTTCTCTCGCGCATTTAAGACCAGTTTATTAGACTCACACCACCTCACCACCCTGTCTATTTTTTCCTGATAACCAGAGATATCAGAGTCCTGCATTAAAATACTTAAAAGAATTGCTGTGTCGTCTGAGAACTTAATTATAAAATTATTTTGATGGTAATTTCTACATAGTATACAAAGTAAACAATAACGGGGAACTCACACAGCCTTGTGGGACTCCAATATTAATAGTCAAAGAGTCTGATAGCAGCCTGCAGCCAGCACTGAGGACAACTGCTGTATAGTAGACAGTAAATGGTCACCTTTCCCATAAAATATTTCATACCCTGTACAGTGTTTGAAAATGAAGACAGACCCAATACCAGAAGTGGTCTGTGTGGTTAGGTTAGCGAGCGAAGTTACATTTCATTATGTAAAGCAGGAAAACCCTGTAGCAGAGTTTGTGGGATTTGCATACTCGACAGGGAACTGGACAGCACAGCACAGCACACACAACACACGCAATACTATTCTAATGCTCCACTAGTGCACTCTGCTCACCAGATATCTACTTATTTAAAACATTCTTACTCTTAGCTTTTTTCAAGTCTGGGGCCGTATTAAACCATCCGGCACGCCACAACAGGGCCCGGAGCCCAGGGCCCGGGGCCCGGCCTTGTGTGTGACGCTCCTGCTGTATCAACAGGGCCACATCAGGGCCACATCAGGGCCACATCAGGGCCACATCAGGGCCACATCAGGGCCACATCAGGGCCAGAACAGGGCCAGAACAGGGCCAGAACAGGGCCATGTGTGTAACGTTCCTGCTGTACAGTATGTGCACTGTATCACAACACCAGAGGAAGAGATCAGGGGCGGGATTGTCACAACAGATCAGAGTCCACTAGCAAGCCAAAGTCCCCCACCCCACACCTCACCTGCAATACACACCACAGACACACACGCACAGACACAAACACACACAAACACACACACAGCCTTTCCTTTCTTTCTCTACACACCCATGAGAACATTCCAAGCAGTCAATAAGCGGTCAAATAATTGGAGATAGAAAAATAGATAAAGAAATCATTGCCCACACTGCCTCCTGCCAGTGCAGATGCTGGTCATACAGTTCCCTGGACCCAGTTACACACTCTGACATTGCCAAACCTCCACACTGACCTACACATTCAAGTAGTAACTGCAGTAACTGCATATTTTGACCAAAGTTTAGACTGAAAATGGTCTTCATTATACCTTTACCGTCATCTTGTGACAAATAAAAGCCTTGTGGTCCAAATGAGTCCTATTTTATCTTTTACCATATCCAGCCTGATACAAGGTCTCAGTTTGAAGGCCTCAGGTTTCTCAGTTTCATTGTTGGTGTATAGGGATGCACCGATACCACTTTTTTGAAAACCGATACAAGTATGAGTACATTGATGTGTGTACTTGCCTATACCGAGTACCGATACCGATATCTTTTACCACCAAAATACAATGAAAATAAATGCATGGCCTTGTGTTTTCCACCTGTGATATTTTTATGGTCCATTTCCATGTAGATTGAAATGTTAGTAAAGGTATGAGGTGGCACTTTTTTCCATGCTGTTTTCAAGACCACAGGACGTGACAAGATTTTGCATTGTTTTGTGTAATAGCAGTATCGTTCCTGGTATCGGCAAGTGCTTGAGGAGTACGAGTACGAGTATAATGAGCAGTATCGGGTGCCGATACCGATACCAGTATCAGTACATCCCTATTGGTGTAGTTACTGCACTTTGCCTTTTTAGGGCAGCATATAGGGGACAGTAGATAATAGTCTCACACACACACACACACACACACACACACACACACACACACACACACACACACACACACACACACACACACACACACAGTTATTGCACTTTGCCTTTGTAGGGCAGCATACAGGGGGCCAGTGGTTAATAGGGGTGGGTATTGGCAAAGGGTTCACGATTCGATGCGCATCACGATACACATGCCACGATGCGATTCTATCACGATGCATTGTGATTCATGTACTACTGTGATGCATTGCGATATTTACTTCAGTAAATGTGTAAAATACAGCTTATTTGTCAGTTGCTGTGTAGCTTTCTTAAGTCAGTTCATCCAGACGGCGTTTCTTACTGTGTGTGAATATCCTTGCGCTAGCCGCATCTTTGCCGAGAGTTTATATCAAAGTTGTCACCTCGTGACCGATGACGTGGCTCAAGTCTATAAATAGCCATGCCCACGTCAAACCTCGCTTGGAGCTTTTCTCGCCAGAACCAGAGGCCTGAGTGACCTACATGTCTGGCGGTCTTCCACCAGTCGTAGAACCACGGTTACATACGTAACCAGCGTTCTACTTCCTTGTCTTCAGACCGCCAGACGGCGTTTCTTACTGTGTGGAAGACTAATTAACAAGTTGTCACGAGGGCCTAAGCAATAACATGGTGTCAATCATCCCAATAATACACTGTAGGGAATAACACACAATAAACAGTAGCTTCTTCATCACAACATTTTATTGAACATCAAATGTGGATGACATCAACAGAGTGGAGAGTCCAACTCTCACCCATAGGTAATGAACCAAAGCTGCCCCTGGTCTGAACTTAAGTTGAGTAAACAGGTGGGGCAGTACTCAAGACAGCTTGAACACAAGAGTTTGAAGCAACATTAACTCTGTAAAATCTGGAGAATGTACAAGGTGACGTCCAAGACGCAGCTGAACAAATGTCTGTCAAACTAACACCACGCAAGGCCGCCCAGGAGGTAGAGACAGACCTGGTGGAGTGGCATTTAACTGAAAGTGGCACCTCACGTCCAGTGGAGGAGTATGCATATGTTATGGTGTCTGTAATCCAGTGAGAGAGTCTGTCCTTAGACAGGGCAGCTCCTCTACATTTCTCACTGAAGCGCACAAACAGCTGATCAGTAGTGCGCCAGGCTGAGGTAGCTGTGACATATTGCCTTAGTGCTCTAACAGGGCATAGACTCGTGTTCAGAGCTGTGTCTGAGGAACTGAACGAAGGCAACGTAAGTGGTTTGTTCACAAAATCAGAGCCAAGGACCTTGGGTAAAAATGTGGGATTTGGCCACAGAGTGACATGTGAGAGATCTGGTCCCCACTGAAGGCACTGTGGGCTGACAGATAAGGCATGTAATTCACCAACCCTTTTCGCAGAGGCTATTGCAATGAGGAAAGCTGTTTTCATTGACAACCACTTAATGTCAGTCCCTTCCAGGGGTTCGTAGGGAGGGCTGCATACACTCGTCAGCACAAGATTGAGGTCCCATTGAGGAATGACACATTTACGCGGTGGATGAAGGCGCTTTGCACCTTTCAAGAAGGCTATAATCAAATGATGTGTGCCCACTGTCATCCCATCTATTTTTCCCTTGTAAGCTGACATTGTTGCCACATATCCCCGGAGAGTGGATACTGAACGGCCTGTGACCAGAAGGCCTTGGAGGAATTCCAAAATGTTGTTTACAGAACAACCCAGTGGGTCAAGGTTGCGTTCTGAGCACCATATTGAGAAGTATTTCCACCTGGAGCCGTACAACAGGCGTGTAGATGGGGCACGAGCATTTAAAATAGTGTCCCTGACCCCTTCTGAACAGTCCAATAGGTTGGGTGTGCTCCCAAGGGCCAAACCCACAGTTTCAGCCTCTGGGGGTGATCGTGCCACAGCTGGCCGTCCAGGTGTGTCAGCAGGTCTGCCTTGACAGGTAGAGGGCAGGGTGGCCCCGTCAGCAGTGCCTGGAGGAGGTAAAACCAGGGACTGTGAACACGGTATGGTGCAATTAGAAGGACCGGTTGGTTGGTCAGTCGAATCCTTTGGAGCGTCTGCCACAAGAGAGGAAAAGGAGGGAATGCATAAAGTTTTAGATTCGGCCACTGGTGAGCTAGAGCATCTTGCCCCAGAGAGCCTGCTTCGTTCTGTAGAGAAAACCATCTCTGACAATGAGTTGTGATTCGGGTGGCGAACAGGTCCACCTCCGCCTTCCCGTACGTGTTCCAGATCATTTGGACCACTTCTGGGTTCAGACGCCATTCCCCCAGGAGAGGTTTCCCCCGAGACAGAGCATCCGCTGCCTGGTTTTCCTTCCCCGGCACATGAATCGCTCTTAGTGAAAGCAAGTGTGCATTTGCCCACAGCCATATCTTCCGAGTGAGGTTGTTCAGAGTTAGTGACCTCACTCCTCCCTGATGGTTGATATGATAAACTGTCGACGTGTTGTCCGTTCGCACCAGGACATGTTTGCGTTTCAGTGGTTTTTGGAAGTGTTGTAATGTCAGCCAGACAGCTCGCAGTTCCAAGTAATTTATGTGGTAGGCTCGGAGCTCGTCCTGCCATATGCCTTGTACCCCCTTGTGGTTCCACACACCTCCCCAGCCATACTGGCTGGCATCTGTGGTGATGACTTCTCTCCTTGCCGGAGGGGGCCCGAGGGGTACGCCTTGGAGAAGAAACGGTCTTAGCGCCCACGGGCGCAAGGAAGCAGCGCCCTTGGGCGTGATCGACACCAGTACATTTTTCTGTGTTTGGGCTGAAAGTCTTCTCATCTTCAGCCAACGCTGGAAAGGTCTGAGATGTAATCTCCCCAGCTGTATCAGCGGTGTAGCAGCAGCTAGCATACCCGCAAGGCGGAGTAGCAGACAATGGCGAGTAGTCCGACTCGACATGACACGCCTCACAAGTCCCAGTATGTTGCATATTCTTCCCTGAGTTAAACATGCTTGTTGGGAGAT
Source organism: Engraulis encrasicolus (assembly GCF_034702125.1). Lineage (NCBI taxonomy): Eukaryota > Metazoa > Chordata > Actinopteri > Clupeiformes > Engraulidae > Engraulis > Engraulis encrasicolus. The sequence goes on along the minus strand of NC_085860.1, from coordinate 51,903,574 downwards.
TGAATTTAAGTGGATACCTATGAAGTCTGCGGACTGCATGGGTTGCAATGTGCTCTTCTCGTAGTTCACCGAGAGGCCAAGAGCTGAGATATGGTCGAGTAGTCTCTGAGTGTTCACTTTGGCTTGCTCTGGAGACTGAGCAAGGAGAAGCCAATCGTCCAGGTAAGGGAGGACGCGCATGCCCTGCTGGAGAAGTGGAGCAAGAGCCTCGCGCATGCATTTTGTAAATACCCGCGGGGCCAGGGATAGGCCAAAGGGTAACACCTTGAATTGGAATGAGCGACCTTCGAAGTGGAAGCGTAGAAAAAGACGATGTTGTGGGGCAATTGGCACATGGAAATATGCATCTCTCAAATCGACTGTGACAAACCAATCTTTGGTTCTATTGAATGGAGTACATCTGTCGTCCGCAGCATGCGAAATGGCAGTTCTTTCAGGTACGTGTTTAGGCGGCGGAGGTCCAGTATAGGCCGAAGGCCGCCATCTTTCTTTGGTACGACGAAGTAAGTGGAGAATACTCCTAGTTGTGTTTTGGGGTCTATCTCCTCGATGGCGTTTTTGTCTAGCAGGGATTGTATCTCTGAAAGCAGTGCTGAACGGAGCTTTGGGCTTCTGACACATGTGGCGCGTAGCCCAGAGTTCAGGGGAGGCCGGCGGCGAAACTGGAGACGGTAACCATTTGTGAGAGTGTCTAGTACCCATGGGTTTGATGTTGTTAGACGCCAGTAATCCAGTTGTTGAGGGGTGAAACGCTTTGCCGCCGGCCGCACACCTTCAGTCTCGCATCTGAGTGTGGTGTGTAGCTTTGGGGGGGCGGCCTTGGGCAGCCCGGCCCTGCCTTGGAAAGGATGAAGAAGGCCTGCCACGTGCACTATGTGGGGTAAAGCCATGTTCTGCATACCTTCGTTGAGGCTGTTGAAAGGAGGGCAGTGAGTGTCTGCGATATGTTGGATTTCCACGAAAGGCAGGTTGAGGCACCGGCTGCGGTTTCTTGAAGGCAGCTCGTGGCTTCACATGTTGGGATCGCGTTTCGGACGCAAGCTGGCGTCGATTTAAGGCCTCCTGTGCAGCTGGCCCAAATAGCTGACCTGGAGCCAAGGGCAGTTGCCGTAAAACATTTCTAGCGGCATCAGGAAGAGGGGACTGTGCCACCCAAATTTGTCTGCGGGCTTGGAGGAGTAAGCCCATGGACTTCCCACATTGTTTAGCCAGGGCTCCAATGCCCTGGAGCGCCGTATCGACCAATTCAGACATGGCTGCATCTGAGGATGGTTGAATTGTAGTCTGGAGAGCGAGTAGAACATGTGCCATGGTGTTCAGAACTCTGCCCATGGTCGCTTGGGTGTTGTATGCCCGGCAAACCAAGTTGTCTGTGCGTCTGCATTCTGGGCTAGGACATCGAGGGTCTGTGCGTAGAGCCTCGTCAGGTGAGACAACCAGGGAAACTACAGCTGGTTCCACTGGTGGCATGGGTCCCAGGCCAGCGGCGCTTGGTTCCGCCATCGCCGCCAATAGCCTAGTTGCTCTATCCATTCTGCTGGTACCTGCCTCCTTTAGCGCCTCGGTGAACATTTTAATGAAATCATCACATGGCGGAATCGCCAGGTCATTGCTCTGCATGGGCAAGCGACAGAGGCGGTTGGTCTGCATCGTGGCCCTAGAGAGAGGTTCAATGTTCAGTTTCGACAAAGCCATTCGAATAGTTCCTGGCAAGGTGACATTTATGCCAGAAGCCTCAGTACCATCATCTGACTCCCTCCCGCTCTCTGTAGCAGAGGAGTCAAAATTTGTAATATCCTCTGGCAGTGAAAAATCACCCATATCCATGGGGAAGAGAGTATCGGTGGCTGCCAGAGAAAGGGTGTCATCATCTCTCTGCAGTGTTTGAGTGAAAGGGTCAAGTTGTGAGGCAGGTAGGGGGGCCTCATCACTTGAGTGAGAGTCATGCTGTGATGTGTGAGCCTGTGGCTGTGGCTGCACACCCTGTATTGGTTGAGGCTGCAGTTGTGGTTGCATGCTCAGTAGTAACTCTCTGATCTGTGTCACATTGTCAGATAATGCATCCACTCTGCGAGTCAAGGCGCCAGAGCGCTTGGGCATTTTGGTTTTCTGTGGTGCATGAGATACTGCTTTGCGTTTGGCAGTATTTGTTGACTTCTTAGTGGCTGTATTGGAAAGGAGACAGTCCGTCTCACCCTCAAGACCAGCAAGGCGTGCCTGCCGTTGTTGTATGGAAAGCTGACTGCAGTGTAAACATGGATCAGTCAAGGCTTCTCTGAGATGTTTGATCCCTAGACAAGTTGGGCAGTTATCATGAGGATCGTTCACATCCATGGGTGTGCCACATAAGGTGCACCATACCAATGCCATTTTTTATTATTATTATTCGTATTGTGTGGCGATATGAAATGCCGGGGGTCGGGCAATTCTATCTTTTGTTCATTCGGTTTTTATCTGCGCTGGGGTGTGAGCGCAGTTATTAAACCGTAGCAAATCGTCTGGTACGGGCGCCAATTTCTAGCTGCACCGGGGCAAGGGTAGCGTGCTAGTTAGCTGTTCGGAGTGCAATAGCATCCGGGGAGGCGAATCCTGTTCCGTTAAATCAAATACTTACCAAATGGGTCGCTTTATCATGCGTAGTAAATGTACCAGATAATAATACTGCACCGGGGACTGGGTGCTTGTATGTACAATATGATTTGTGCACACGGTGTCGGGTGTTTCGTGACACTTTAGCACACTGATGCTAGCTTCACTAGCCGTTGTCTGTGCTCGACCGGTGTAGGGGGTCTGCAGCACGTTTAACTTACCGTGAACTGTTTCGTGTAGAAGTTAATCCTTAAGATGTATCCTTAGTACTTCAATTCGATTCAGTCATTCAAAATTATTCCGTGAGTAAATCAGCGTCCGCCTAATTACGGCTGGACAAGTTCTCTCTGCAAGCGCGAGAAAGCGAAAAGCGAGGTTTGACGTGGGCATGGCTATTTATAGACTTGAGCCACGTCATCGGTCACGAGGTGACAACTTTGATATAAACTCTCGGCAAAGATGCGGCTAGCGCAAGGATATTCACACACAGTAAGAAACGCCGTCTGGCGGTCTGAAGACAAGGAAGTAGAAATAAGGCTACATAAGATTTTACCCATGACTTGTATAATAGTAGTACATTGTCATTGTCAAAAAATGCAGTACAGTGAATAATTTCTGTTTACAACACAGTTTCATTCGTCCCTCATGCAGGGGTCTGGGAAACAATAATAAAACAAAATAGGAGCAGAGATAAGAATTTAAGAGCACTGTGAAATTGTTAACGCATAGACAAAAAGGGTCTTAGAGGGTAGGCTATGCCTTTTCCCCCACACATATCTGTAGGCGTACACATTCTACATGAGGGGTGCTGGTCACAGGGCCAGTTTTTCCAAATTCCTCCCATTAAAAGGGGTGAATAACATATTACACATTTATTTCTATATTCACATTCATTACACATTAATTTCTATATGCAGCCCGATGTCTCCTCTGCTGTGTCAATGAAGGTCTGTCACCAAACTCATTACAACTGTAAAACAAAGCCTAGGGAGTGTTAGTAAACTCATCCCAACTGTCCCTTCTCTGAAGGTTTTTTATATTGCTCCCAAACCCAAGTAAACTACAACAACTTGACTAGGCTTTTGATCCCTGTCTTTCAAGCACTTGTGGTTCTCTCTATAGCAGGGGTGCCCAACCTTTTTTTAACCAAGATCTACTTTTGAAGTTGATGGTCTGCCGTGATCTACCAAGTCAAATTCAAGGATGTCAGTATGAAAATTTAAGACCACCATTTATTAATCACCATTATTATGAACAAAATGTTTTCAGTAGGCTACTATGGCCGTATCTTTTCAGTGTGTTTTTAAAGTGTGTTGAATAGCCTATCTTTACAAAGCAATGCAGCACTGATAGTATGCAGAGATAATTTCAGTCATACACAAGTCATAAATAACTGAAACAATTTCAAAATGATAAACATTTGGTATATAAAAGGCACATAGGCCCTATTTCTAAAATATGATGAAGCATTATCATGCCTTCAGTGGTATAGGCTACAAATTAAAAAGGGCTCAGAAATTCACCATTTGTTATGGGTAAATAGTAGGCTACTATGAGAGAGAGAGAGAGAGAGAGAGAGAGAGAGAGAGAGAGAGAGCAATGAGAGAGAGAGAGAGAGAGAGAGAGAGAGAGAGAGAGAGAGAGAGCAATGAGAGAACTCATTGGATTGGTTAACACCCCTGTTAAGTGTGACTTCTTCTATGAAGGTTTTTTTTTCAGCTCTCTGGGACAGTAGCACAGCAAAGGCTTCCTATTGTGAGTTTGGCCAATCGTTTTGTGCACAACTGGAGCAAGAAACAGCACAAATTTAAGTGAATTCCATACATGTCAACAACTAACATTTCCCTTACACGCGGCACGCGATGTAAACGCAGTTAGCGATGATGCATGCGACTAGCGATTTGGACGAAGATCCTCGCACATCGGCGTGTCATAACGCATCGTTGCGCACATGTTCTGTTACTCACCCGATGTTACACGTGTGCACACATGAATCAACTGTAATACCCTTACGGTCACTTCCTAATGCTTTCCCCTCATTCTGTGTTACCGTGGGACTATCTAACCAATACAGAGTCTATAGGATGTATTTACTCCAGGAGGAAAATGCGAAGGAAATTCAAAATCGTAATTCAAATCGTTTTTAACAAAAACGGATATCGTTAAAATAAAATAAAATAAAAAAAGTAAAAATTTTTTTTTTTTTTTTACATTTTCGTAAACTATGGCGGCCAAATTTAAACTATGGCGGGCCGCCATAGTTTCCTTAATGTATGGGAAACACTGTATTCTCTACTGAACAAAATAACCCGTGGCAAATCGAATTTTATTGTTATCAAATAATCAATTGTCATGAATCCATGCAGTATATTGAGAAAATAAGTATCACGATACCTTGTCATGAATCGATGCATTGTATCGTGAGAGTAAGTATCGCGATGCATCGATATGACGATTATTTTGCACACCCCTAGTGGTTAATAGTCTCACACACACACACACACACACACACACACACACACACACACACACACACACACACACACACACACACACACACACACACACACACACACACACACAGTTATTGCACTTTGCCTTTGTAGGGCAGCATACAGGGGGCCAGTGGTTAACAGTCTCTCTCACACACACACACACACACACACACACACACACACACACACACACACACACACACACACACACACACACACACACACACACACACACACTGTTATTGCACTTTGCCTTTTATAGTCACTCTCCATTCTGTCAACATCCGCTACACACCCAAAAGCACTTAGTCACAGAGACACTGATGAAATCATAGAGCACTTGCAGACAACATAAATACATATGTAGACAATACACTTCCTCCAACACACACTAGACAAGCACTCATAACACACACACTGACAACAGACACAGACTAACGTGCACCCATAGCACACTCACTGGCAACAGACAGACAAGCACTCATGACACATACTACACCTACATATCAGTCACAACTAGGGGTGTAACGGTACACAAAAATCACGGTTCGGTACGTACCTTGGTTTTTGGGGTCACGGTTCGGTACATTTTCGGTACAGTATATGGGAACAAAGTTGAAAACCATTTTCTTCCTCAGCACGTTGTTAATTTCACCAAAATATTGTCAAAATACAAACGAAAAAAAAGGAAATACATTCAATCTGCTACTTTGGGTCGGAGATTTCATCAGTGTAAGAAATAGTACTTTCTCTTCAAGGTTTCACAAAGACCAAGCCTCTACACCTGTTTTTTCTTGCATGCTCTCTCAGGGTTCTGCACGAGCCTCTGCATGTAGTAGCAGCATAATGTAAAAACATGAACAGAGTAGGCTTTTACTCAACCTTTCGGTACTCGGTACAGCACTGTTCGATTCGGTACAGGTCTTTTCGGTACGGTACGTCGGTTCGGTTCGATATCGTTACACCCCTAATGTAATATAATGTAATGTAATGTAATGTCACAACACCAACATGTGTGCACACACAGCTTCATACTGTACATTACACAAACATGCACATATATATATACAGGCACAATACTCACATTACACACACACACACACACACACACACACACACACACACACACACACACTGTGTGTACTCACTCCGAGGTGACGAAGGCGTGCTCGTTGATGGCCTTGACCACGTCCTCAAACTTGATCTTGGTCGTCCTGGTCCAGCCGTGATATATGATGGGGTAGTCTGGCCCATCCCAGCAGTCCACTGCAGAACACATACACAGGCCGCCACAGTGGTTATTACACAGCAGTTACATTGAGGATTACAGCAGTCCACTGCAGAACACACATACAGGCCACCACACTGATTATTACAGAAGTCACATTGAGGATTACAGCAGTTACATTGTAGCCTGATAAACCAGCCTAAATGTGAGATCAGAGTTATTTAGTCTGGCCCCGATGAACGATACCTCCGAAGATTGTAGATGAGAACAACCTGTTGTTTTTTCAAACCGTGCCGGCACTCTGACCAATCGCGTTGTGATTGGTTTTGCCTGAATCAGGGCACAGCGTCCAAAACTTTCTCAGATTCGAGGCCAGACCATAGCCTGTCTATCTATAGCCGCTCCACATCCTATTCGCCCCATTATACAAAATTTGGCAGCAGTTCAATGGATTTGCATTAGGGGCGCTGTTCAGACAGAGGAGACTGGGGTTCCCCTATTGGGCTGGGGCTAATCACCCACAATAAGTCCTCGCTAGCAGCTGAAACCTGAACATATTACAGTCGTCTCTGACTGCAAATAAAAAATTTAAATTAAAAACACAGTAACCTGGGAGTTATATCCGTCTAGTTTCTTACAGCTTTGACATTTGTGAGTCAGTCTTCACTAGCTTCTAGCTAAGGAAATGACGAAATCCGATAGGTGAATGGGGAACTAAACTGGATGCTAACGTAGGCGAGACGTAGCCTAGCCACAGGCTAACTGACAAACGTGAGGCCAACAACTCGGCCGATCGTGATGTACGCCACAAATAGACCAATCGACCTCATATTTAGACACTACAATGTTGATTTCTGCCTTCGATTTTCATCAGTTAAGAAATCTAGCGTCGGATTAACACATTCTTAAGGTAGTAAAGCGAGTCGCCGCCATGTTTATTTTCCAGAATCACCGCGGGTAGAGAGCTCACGTGCAGCATTCTGGGTAATTGAGTTTCACGTTATTCATGCACAAAATGCGTTTTTTTTTAAAAATGAGTGTAAAACATCAAACCAAGTGCCATTTGGAAGGGTAATTTACACTTCCTTTAGGAAAAACAAAATGAAAACCGGTGACCTTCCATATCCGACACATCAACTGCGTCTATTGTGGAGCTTCATAGGACCCCCATTCATTCTGACGGCTCTCCTCTGCTTGAACATCGCCGCCTCGTGGACAGTACCACTCGGAAGAAGCTGTCAGTTTGGTCTCTCCTCTATAAACCCTCTCTGGCCAGACCCACTCGCTAGCTGAAAAACTTCGGCGTCCAGCGGGTGGCGCTGGTTTACCAGGCTAGTTACATTGAGGATTACAGCAGTCACATTGATTATTACAACAGTTATATTGAGGATTTACCACTGCAGAACACATATACAGTACATCACATTGAGTCTTGACACATTAAAGACTTGGTCTGACCAAGAGCACAACAATTAAGGTTTCCCAAGCAGCATGGTTGACCTGCCTCCCTAGGTTTGCTACAGGTTGACTTGGCTTTCGAGAAAATGGGTGGAGTTCCCGATTTTTCTGGAGATCAGAAACGATATTTACATTGCTCTTGGTCTGACTAGAAGCAACCCCCGAAAGTGTTGCATCACTAGGAGGGCATGGCCCGGTTAGATTATCACTAGAGATGCACCGGATCTGGTTCCGGTTCAGGATCTGGCAGGGTTTTTCACAGGATCCGGGTCCGGCAGGATCTTAAGCAGTGGATCCGGTATCCAGCATGCTACCTAAAAAGTCAGGGTCTGGTGCATCTCTAGCCTAGGCTTTTCAGTCAGTCTTTCACAACCCCAATCACTGCATGGAGTGAAAGCCCTTTGGAAGCGGCCGTTGCAGGCAGTGTGACAAT
>NC_085860.1:51872871-51890371 GCF_034702125.1 Engraulis encrasicolus | reverse complement strand
GACATCCGAAAATCAGGCTCTATGTTCACTCTAATAAACCGAGCATAAAGTCAAGAAAGTGTGCGGTAAACTTCTCTCTTTTGAAGTGTTATGTTAAACTTTGTGAAGTGGCAATGAAAGAAAATGAAGATAAGCTGTCAGGACATGGTAAAGAGCAGTATTTACGAAAATTGGGACTTGATAGGCATTGATAAATACCCCTGCAAAATCACTGTATGTGCCGTTTATGTCCCCATTGGCATTAAAGTAAACGGAAACATTTATCACAGACTACGACCACAACCACAACCACAACCACAACCAAAACACAACACGGGTCAGACACATACCGTTTTCCGGTTGTCTGGGTCGTGTGTGAGGGGGTGAGTCTGTGCGTCCATCATCACAGAATTTTTTTGGAATGATAACTTTTCAACAGGTGGATGGATTTGAGTGCACAGGTGATTAATCTAGTGAACTAACACTCTACGATAGGTGGATGAGCTGATTCAAATTTGGAGGCCAGCGTTTTCAAGATGGCTGAGTTTCAGCTGTCAAGATGGGCGTTTTTTTTTGTTGGTGAGGTCTGCGAAAAGGCATTGCCATTGCAAAACGTTGTGTACAGAGTAGAACTTCTCTGAGTGTCATCAGTTTCTGACCTTTGAGGAGTGTGTGTGTGATCTCACCTTCTGTTGAAGTTGGAGGAAGCGCTGGAAGTCATACAAGAAAACAGCCGAAGAGTCTGGCTTCTCTGTATTGCTGTAGACACACAACACAACGCATCAAGCACACACACACACCAAAGGCAATGCTTCAAACTCACAACATACACTATACCAGGGCTCCAGGGATAACACCAGCCAACCAGCCAAATGCTGACAGGTGAAATTTCAATTTTGCTGGTAGAAAAGACCAACGCACGAGCCACTTTGACCCAATGAGTGAGTGTGTGTTTGGCTATAAGATTAACATCTACTGGCCATTTCGGCTGGTGATGAAAAAGGTTCATGTAGGGCCCTGTACACTACAGTACGTATGCATCAAACACACAGCCAACACAATGCTATAAATACACAACATGCACTATGCTTCAAATACACACTATGCTTCAAACACACAACATGCACTATGCTTCAAACACACACTATGCTTCAAACACACAACATGCACTATGCTTCAAACACACACTATGCTTCAAATACACAACATGCACTATGCTTCAAACACACAGCCAACACAATGCTTTATCACCCAGTGAGCAGATGGAACGTCTTCTGATTGGCTGAGCAGGTGTCCTTTATTCCCCGGTAGCAGAACACCTATGATGTCATGCGGGCGTGCGGGCATCCAAGTTGCTTCTTTTCTAACTTTCTGTCTAAGTGCCGTTACTAGTTCTATCGCATCTGGTTGTCTAGTCAAGACCGCGTCGTTAGTTCTATCGCATCTGGTTGTCTAGTCAAGACCCCGTTACTAATTCTATCGCATCTGGTTGTCAAGTCAAAAACCCAGTCGTCAATTCTATCGCATTTGGTTGTCAGGTCACCCCAACATTCTGCGCACGTCCTTACATGCCTCCGATAGAGGCGCGTCTCTAGACTAGACTAGATTAGGAAAGTGGTGCCCATAGCAACGTACCAAGCGCAGTGGTGAATCTACTTTCTCACGAAGCCATAGATCAACATATTAATACATTAATACTTAAATGCTGGTAACCAGGTGATAAGCGGAATAGTGGCCTTCGAGGTGTCCCGATATCAAGAGAAAATGGACTTGGCGAAGCGAACAGCCCTTCGGCTGCGCCGTCGGGCTGTTCAGAACGCTCCGTCTCATCCATTATTTCCCTTGATATCGGGACAAGTCGTCGGCCGCTATTCCATACATAAATACATAAAATACACTATGCTTCAAACACACAAAACGCACTATGCTTCAAATACACAAAATGCACTATGCTTCAAACACACAACACACACTACTGTATGCTTCAAACACACAAAATGCACTATGCTTCAGACACACAAAATGCACTATGCTTCAAACACACAAAATGCACAACATATCAGAGACAAGCTCTCTATGTGCCTTATAATGTCGCATTTATTGTAATGTAATTCCATGATAATAAAAAGCTGCGTGATGTAAATGAAAGTGGTGCGATGTAAAGTTATATGTAATGCAAAGCGATTGGAAGATCTTACCCCATGATGAATGCACATGACTCCTTCTTAAACTCATCTAAAATCTGCAGAGGAAGGGGGGGGGGGGCACAGAATGATGAGTACAGTTTGTTCCCACACATACAGTACACACGCGCACACACGCGCACACACGCGCACACACGCGCACACACACACACACACACACACACACACACTCACACACACACACACACACACACACACACACACACACACACACACACACACAGACAGACAGACGGACAGACAGTCAGACAGACAGACGGACAGACAGTCAGACAGACAGACACACACACACACACACCAAAACGAAAATGTGAGGAACTATGACATGTCGTGTCCCTTTTCTCTTCATACTTACACTCTTTTGATTTTCAAACATTAAATAATTGTAGAATTTATGAAACTGTTCAAAGTTCAGCATTTCCTTTTTTGCTCCAACCTCCTGCAAAAAACCCAAGACATCTCACATCAGACTCGAGAGTAACAGCAGGCCTGCTTAATGTAACATCTACATTGGGGACTTACTGAATCAATAAAGACAAAATATGGCAAGTACATAATCTCCTGGAAACTTGAACCCTTTCATGCTGAAAATCGCCATTTAATCATGACAACATTGCTGTATAGCATTGCCATCTTCTTTGCCAAATAAGATATGCTAATATTGCAAATAAGATATGGTATGCTTATTATCATTTTGGTGGCAATAAGTTTGTAAGATAGGCTCTCCAAGAAAGGGTTAAAGGGGCACAATGTAGGATCACGTAGTTTGCGCGGTGCCCGTGGCATGCCTGTCCCAAAATCCACAAAGTCATGACAGCAGACTGTAAAAGTGGTCGCGGGAGTCGTTGTTCACTTACTATTGACTCAAATAAGCAAATACGGCTGACTCAGAACCGTGATTAATTAACCTTTTAATCCTACATAGTGCCGCTTTAAAGATACAATCCAACTGTAATCCCAGAGCAATGAAGGAAAGGAACGGAAAGGAAAGGAAAGGAAAGGAAAGGAAAGGAAAGGAAAGAAAGAGGAAAGAAGAAAGAGGAAAGAAGAAAGAAGAGATGATCTGTGAGGGCGGCGTACCGCAAATCGGTCCTTCAGGAACCTGGAGCTGGGGACCTTCATGTTGACTTGGGGAAGAAGAGACTTCAACTCCTTCAGGGAGACTCTGCCGAGCACCAAGCAATCACTCATCAACAACACCGCTCTCATCCTCACCAATATAATATGACATCATGCATTTATTCATAAATGGGTGCTGCTGCTTTTAGAGAAGACAATACCTGTTTCTTTTTGTCTGATCCACTGAGTACATCTGTTTTCGTAACCAACTAAATGTGGAAAACACACAAAAAAATTGTCTTTAGTACAAAACAGATTTCTCTGTGTGTGTGCACGCGCACGTGTGTGCGCGCGTGAACGTGCACCCGTGTGTGTGTGTGTGTGTGTGTGTGTGTGTGTGTGCGTTTGTGTGTGTGTATGCGTGTGTGTGAGCATGTGTGGGCTCATGTGTGCGAGTGTGCATGTGTGCGAACGTGCACGTGTGTGTGTGTGTGTGTGTGTGTCTATGTGTGTCTGTTTGTATGTGTGTGTGTGTGTGTGTGTGTGTGTGCGTATATACCTGTCTATGACGTCAGGTGTGGCGGCCCCCAGTGTGTGTGTGTGTGTGCGTGTGTGTGTGTGTGTGTGTGTGTATATACCTGTCTATGACGTCAGGTGTGGCGGCCCCCAGTGTGTGTGTGTGTGTGTGTGTGTGTGTGTGTGTGTGTGTGTGTGTGTGTGTGTGTGTGTGTGTGTATACCTCTCTATGATGTCCGGCGTGACGGCCCCCAGTGCCTCCTCCCTCAGTAGCTCCAGGCCTATCCTCCACTTCTCAGCATCCTCCACTGTGTCCGCTGTACACAAACATACATGGACGCTTTACATGTTAGATTTTGCGAGATTAGTGTTTCTCAACGGGGGGCTCTACAGCCCCCCGCGCGGCGTTATTGAGTGCGTTTATATGTAGTTCAGTATCCCGAATATGAGGCATATCCCGGTTATGGTCATATTCGGGATAAGGTGTTTATATGCGCATGGAGTGTTATATCCCAGTCTACATTCTTGGCCGTTATAGAATTCTCTTCAAATGCGTGTAGCCTGGATACCAGCAAGAGCTTTCGATGGGAAGCCCCTGTATTTGGGATAAGGTGTTTACATGCGTCAATATACCGGCTTCTTTCAAAATACTCCACCTAGCATATCCCTCGTTCTCAGTATCCCGAATAAGGGATGTGAAGTGGCAATGTGCTGGCTTTTAATGACCATGTCCTGGCCTACAAGGAAGCCCTTAACAATGCTAAGTCCTCATATTACAGCTCTATTATCAGCAAAGCCCAGAGTTATGCCTGAGTCCTCTTCTCCACTGTTAACAAGATTCTTCAACTATACAAAGCATTCCCACTTGCCCCATCAACAAATTGAGTTGCTGTGCTGTGTACAATATATATACAGAACTCAGCAGGAAGACTACTCACACACACCAGACCTTGGCATCACATCACACCTATCCTTCATCAACTACCTACGCTGGCTTCCTATCCAATCACGGATCCAGTTCAAAATCCTTTGAGCACGGACACATTCATTTCGGACATTTTCTTCATTAGATATTACTAAATCATCCTGAGGACACATGCACTCATTTATACACACACATGTATGTGCATAATTATATACAAACATGTACACGCACACAGACACACCTACAGTACAAAGATCACACACTACCATATACACACCCAAAACCATGTATAATCAGCATGAACACATACACAGACAGACACACAGATACACACACGTACCTCCTAGACTGAGGGTGTTGAGCACAAACTGAGAGCCGTAGAAGATGGTGAAGCATGTAGCATTTTCATGCCTGCACTTGGAGTCCTTGAAGCGCTCAAAGTCTTTGGAGTTTCTGCCTGTCCGGACCTCTCTGATCTCCGACAGGTCCACTATGGGCGAGAGAGAGAGAGAGAGAGAGAGAGAGAGAGAGAGAGAGAGAGAGAGAGAGAGAGAGAGAGAGAGTATTTGCACCTGCGTATTCATTTCCACCATAAAGCTCAAAAGAATTTCTGATAACACTTCACAATAACCTTCCGCTAAATGGTAAACTAATGGTTAACTAATGTTAAGTAATGGTAAGGTATTACCGGAATTGTGTGTGTGTGGGGGGGGGGGGGGGGGGGGGGGGTCTCTGCTGCATGATTTTGATCTAAATAATAATGATTATATATTTTTCCATAATCGTGCAACCCCAATATATCATTGACATCAGCAAATGTTTGTAAGTGTTATACAATGATTTAATGATATATCAGTGCTTATAATAGTATTATAGATGCACAATAAACCATTAGCTAACCATTAGTTAACCATTCATAGCGGAGGGTTATTGTGAAGTGATACCAAATCTCCTGCACAGCCTTGTAAAGCTGCTAAGCTGCTAAATAATAAAATCACATTTAAAAAAAAATGAGCACAGGACTACTCCAAATATTTTCCCAAAAGGTGTCGCTGTTTGCTAGCTGTCTGCTGATGCTGCATAACCTTTTGGATGTTTTTGGGAGTAAATAAAAACAAAAAGTTGCCCCCATTAGAATAGCTCATATCTCGGAAAAGGGCTGAGTCAAAAAATGCGGCGTCACCGTGGTACTGACAAGTCAAGGGTAGCGTGAGCAATACAACAGCACATTGAAATTGGCAGGAGTTGCCCTTTAAGCAGTAGCGAAATGTGCTGCCCACCCAAATGAAATGAGCAAATGACAACAACCAAGGAGACCCCCTCAGCACATACATCCCTTTATTTCACTGCTTATTTTACTGCACTATGGAGTAAACATAATGAGCCCGTTTATATGTGCATCAATAAACCGTTTATGATCAGGTTTTTGGAGTTACCGGTTTATTCGAGCGCTCATGTAAACTGAATAAACAGTTTTCATAACCAGTTTATTGCCGTTATCGATTTATGAGAAATGCGATTCGCACAGGTAGTGTAAAAAATGGTGCTAGTTATGATACGGTGAAAGGACTGTATAGGGCTGATTCAGGGAAAATAGTAAACTGCACAGGTTGTCCGGCCAGAACAAAAATAGATAATCCCAAATGAAGAGACACACACACACGTTGTAGGGAACCCTTGAAACCAATGAACCGTGGTTTACTATAAAAATAGAAAACAGAAAATGCAACAAGACATGAGTGAATTATATACATAATAAACATGAATATACAGAATACACATGAATATACATAATAGGCCTGATCATAATTACACGAATGCACAACATTCATGAATGAAATACAATATATACAAATATATACAAAGGGGAGGAAAATGAGAGATAAATGCCTAAAGCAAATATCTTTACCAGAGAGTGGATAAATGTATAAAAACAAATATCCTGAACATACATACATGTGTAAATGCCTATGGCAAGTTACACAGTGAAAACCCAATGAAAACACACAGAGTGTGTTGCATAAGGAAAAAGGAGCGTGGCTCCTTTAAATGGGACGAGACAAGCGCTCCCTGCGTGACTACACGCACAGAGGAGAACAGGTCACGCAGCTCTTGAATGAAACACTGACATGTGTAACGCTACTCTGCCAAAGTAACACACTGCTCAACAAATCAGCGACATTCGGATAAAACCGTGGCATAGAGTAACAATAAATGCTATTACAAATATAACAGACAAACAGTGAAACACGGACATACTCGCGCTGCCGTCGCGATGTTGCAATATAACAAACAACCGCGAGTAATACACAAACAATACAGTAACAACACAGTAATAGCAACTTACGTTCTCATAGACGCACGGCAAAACACAGAGAGGTGGACATTAGGAGTCTGAGATGTCCGTGGAGTGAAAGAGAGATTGAAAGAAACGGAGAGAAAAGGTAGAGATGACTCCTGCATTAACAAACAGTCCAGCGTGGACTCCTGTTCTGGTCACACTGCGCTGCATCGCATAGCTCCGACCCTGCTGACCAGTTTGTGGCGCGAAAGTCTATGCAAATGAGCTCGTGGACAAGGGTCTAGAGCCAATCACAAGACACAATAACAACATGCTGTGCATGTCCTCACAACGTCACTGGTGCTAGACAGACATCCTGACGCCCGAATTCTGAACAGGTAGGTTTTTGGCTAATAAACTGATTTCTCTTGTCATTTAACCAGCATAATTGGGTTATTGTCAGGTTATTGACATTCTAGAAGGATAAATAGCCAATCACAAGCCTTAAACTTTAGCTTCGTGTGTCGTGTCTCACACTTTAGTGGAACACAGTCAATCGACGAACTGCATGTAAACAGCAATAAACCGTTTACTCCAATAACCTGTTTATTCCAATAACCTGATTATTGCGGCCATATAAACGGGCTCACTGAATTATATCTCACTAGTTACTGTAACTCAGAAAACAAGTGCCAACCCGCCAAGCTTGCGTTAGTGTAAAAGCCACAGAGCACAGCCAAAAAAAAAGAAAAAACACACGAACATCATGTGCATGCAAAAAAGAGGCAAGTGTGAAAGCTCTGGGCTGCTGTTCTCTGTGGAAGAGAGGAAAGGGAAGAGGACTGGGCTGGCATTCTCAGTAAAACACACATTTACTGAGGTCTGTATGGTATGACCATGTTTTCTAGAAAGTCATGAAATGATCTATCATAGCAGTACGTTAGTGAACATGTACTCTATTTTCCCTCATATCGGGTGTAAATTACAGCTGTGGAGGTCTGACAGAGACTTCAGGCTCTGTGCTTGAATTCTGCTGATGCAAGAGTGCTGATACATTGTAAATTGCACCTCATACACTGTGTGTGTGTGTGTGTGTGTGTGTGTGTGTGTGTGTGTGTGTGTGTGTGTGTGTGTGTGTGTGTGTGTGTGTGTGTGTGTGTGTGTGTCTGTTGTTGTATGTCTGTGTGTGTGTGACTTGTGTATTGTATCTATTGTATGTGTGTGTGTGTGTGTGTGTGTGTGTGTGTGTGTGTGTGTGTGTGTGTGTGTGTGTGTGTGTATTGTGTATGTGTGTGTGTGTGTGTGTGTATTTATCTATGTACGTAAGTGTGTGTGTGCCTATGTGTGCACACGTGTGTGACTGTGTGTGTGTGTGTGTGTGCGCGTGTGTGTGCGCGTGCGCGCGTGTGTGTGTGTGTGTGTGTGCGCGTGCGCGTGCGTGTGCGTTTTGCTTGGTGCCACTCACACACTCCGTCGATCTTGTCTGCGGTGCGCGTCCAGGCCACCTGCCGCGTCTCCATGATCACCTGCACCGTGTGTGTGTGTGTGTGTGTGTGTGTGTGTGTGTGTGTGTGTGTGTGTGTGTGTGTGTGTGTGTGTGTGTGTGTGTGTGCGTTTGCTCGGTGCCACTCACACACTCCGTCGATCTTGTCCGCGGTGCGAGTCCAGGCCACCTGCCGTGTGTGTGTGTGTGTGTGTGTGTGTTTGCTTGGTGCCACTCACACACTCCGTCGATCTTGTCCGCGGTGCGCGTCCAGGCCACCTGCCGTGTGTGTGTGTGTGTGTGTGTGTGTGTGTGTGTTTGCTTGGTGCCACTCACACACTCCGTCGATCTTGTCCGCGGTGCGCGTCCAGGCCACCTGCCGTGTCTCCATGATCACCTGCACCGTCAGACGCTCCATCTTCTGGCGGAACACCGTCATGACCACGCCCATCTCCAGGTCGCGCTTGATCAGGCTCCGCCTATACTCCGTCAGCTCGCCCTGCTGCTGAACCCCCGGCCCCGCCATCGCTGCCTCTGATGATGGACAAAAACCCAAATATAATGATGACGCCTCTGACTCTGATGGACAAAAACCCAAACATCATGACTCTTCTTACTTACTATTAGGAGTCAAACATACCAAAGCCGAACTGAACGGTCGCGGGACGAACTCTGTCTTTCTGCTTAGTTTCGGCCGGTGTGTTTTTCTCTGCCTTTCACACTGACAGTGTCGGCGTGCGCGGCCAGTCCTGTTCAAAAGCCCCCCACAGCCAAAGCTAGTGTGCTACTTTGCCATTCATTTGAATGAGACACCGCCAGTCACCTGTGTGAAAAATACGCTCGAGTTCTATTTTCCAAATGCAGTGCGGCGCCGGAGCCGGCTCCCGCGCCGCTGACGTCCGACTACCGCCGGTCGGTGTGTAAGGACAGATATGTTTCAATGTATTTTCACCGACGCCGGTAAAAATCGCAATAAGCAATAACAATGTGAGCAATAACTTAACCCGTTCAAGGTGCACTGTGTAAGATGGTGGCCATATTGCAACTACACCGTTCAGTGAAATTGTGCTGTCTACTGCCAAATTTGATATTTTCATGAATATTTACTAATTTATGAACTAATGTTTACTAGTATGACCAAAGTAAAGTAAGTATTTCAGCTAAAAATGCCTATTTGTGGAAATTCAAAATGGCGGACCATGAAGAAGATCCACTGCTTTAGATTTGTCTGAATCCGAAAACAAAGTGAATACCAAATCCTACCCCGATCACCGAAACCGAACTCCATCAACAAGGCCAAATCTGAAACCTTAATTTCTTATATATTTCTTATATATTTGCTGCTACCAGAATTAGGGATGCACGATACACATTTTTTCACTTCCGATCTGATCCCAATATCTAAATTTGGATATCTGCCGATACCGATACTACTCCGATCCTATACCAAAACCACATATATGCATGGGTTTCAACTTGAGGTAGGCCCAAGTAGACTATTCGGTCAGAAAAGGAAGTCAGAAGAACAGGAAACAGTAAAGTAAAGTAAAAAAAAGTAAAAAGTAACAATCTCATCCTGAAAAGTAATATGCAAGTGAAATTAACATTACACCTGGCTCAATGTCAGTATCAGGAAAATTCCGATACTTTGGGAAAATTCCGATCCGATCCGATCTCTGAATTATGTTGATATCTGAACCCAATACCGATACACCGATACCGATATCCCATCCCTAACCAGAATGGCAATGTCCAAGTTGTATTGCATTACTAAAGACAACTGCTTGCATTATGACGCTACAGGTTCTGCCGAATCCACTGCTTAAGATTTAGCCAAATTCAAAACCGAATACCGAATCCTACTCCTCATCACCAATACTGAAACCGTACCCCATCAACAATCTTGGATTTGATACATCCCTACTTACAGTATTATCACTTAATAGGTCCTTGACTACTTGTATATCACTGCTCTCTATCAGTTCTACATTACATGTAAACTGCTGCTCTCTGTAGGCCTACTGTACTTGTCCTCTTTGTAAATCCCATTGGTTAAAAGCGTCTGCTAAATGTAATGTAATATTTCATAATTACTTAACGCAGTTATATATCCTCCTGCTTCTTACGTATACTCTGTTGGCTCAGTCTGCATTATTGTTTTTTTTTAATGTATTTCTTTATTGAGCAATAGCATTACAAAGACTCAAAAAGGATGGGGTGAACCCCAAACATAAAAATTGCTCACTTTTCTTTTTTTAACATTTTCATAAAAAACATTCACCCTCCCGCCCCTCCCACGCCCACATCCTCAACAACCCCATGTTAAGCACAGTGCATGAGCATTATTGCTTTAACTAGCAATTTTATTAGTGGCAGTTTTGTCTTCCTATATTTCTCCAGTTCACACTGCTACTGCCACCCAGGCCCTCCATCGCCTACTCTGAGGAAAATATATTTTATTTTACTTAATTATAAGATGATTTTTTTTTATTATCAGGGATAAATTAACACCATCCAACCAGCCAAATGATGGTGAATTTTCAGTTTGTCTGGTAGAAAAGACCAACTTACTAGCCACTTTGACACACATCATCTACAAACGTACTAGCCATTTTGGCTTGTGATGCAAAAAGCTCATTTAGACCTAAACTCTGTCAACTCGCCTTAGTGATGCAGCCCTGTCCCCATCATCACTGCCTCTGAGAAACATAAGTAATAATAATTGGTAAATAATACTTGTACTTGTACTTGTAAATAACACTAATGACAATTTATTTATCAGGCCCTTCTGTCCTCTGACTTAGTTACCAGGTGGGCCAATGACAGGATGCCTTCATCTTAACCCATTAAGACACAGCGTTATAAACAGGGGTGCACATAACTTTTTTAGGCCGTTACTCATATGCGCACCAGCAAATATGTTTAGGTCCGCACCTCATCCGCGGTAAAAAAAAAATAAAAAAAAATTTGTCTGCAGGGTCGAAGGATAAAACTATCACCACGAACGTTGACACATGTTTGAAGGCTAATGCAACTGGTGAAAGGTAGCCTAATCAAATGTGTTGTTAGTTTGGTATTTTTTAAATCTTAATTAGCCTACATATTACAGGTACTCTTCAAGTTAAGTGTTTATTGTCTGGATTTCATCTATTTTTGCCGATTTCGCCGTCATGCCTGTTAACTGATGCACAGAGGGGGAATAACTTGTATGCGGTGTCTGTTTGGAATATGACTTGACGAAATTAAGAAGTGGAGCTGGCCGGGAACTGCGTGCATTTAAGAAGCCACGCGCATGGATGCATGCTTTCAGTTTTTAACTTCTATGCATCGGAGTTGCCAATGAGAATGACGGGGGTGCGCGTCCTTTCTGGGAGTTAACAGACGGCACAATTCCATAATGATGGAGGGAGGAGGAGAGAGCCAGGAGCTCAACTCGGTTGCGCTCGCGCTGACTGTCGTTTGATTTAGGCTAAAGTTGATACAGTTGAGTGACATGTCTATTTGTATTCATGAGAAAACGGGACACATCGCGTCCCTTACCTGTTCAACACGGAACGCATGCTTTCACTACCACATACAGAACGATTCCGCATTTCAAGGGACTGGCACTACATTTCTGTCCGCTCATCATTATTAGCCTCAAGCCACGGCACTTGGAGCCACTTCTCGGAAAGTTTTGTTTTTTAAATCTCTGACTCAATTTTCTTTGCTGTTGACGAAACTCCAAAGAAACTGATTATGCTACTGTTGTCTGTTTTTTTTTTTGGACATGTTTGACCATTCACCAACATCAACAGTCTGTTGAGACAGTCAGTACGCAAGTGCGCTGTAGTGACCGAGGTGGCAGTACGCATTGCTAATTTTTGGTGCGCATGCGCACCTGCGTACCAGTTATGTGCACCCCTGGTTATAAATGTGCTGTTACCAGAGTGGCAATGACTAAGTCATAGTGCATTACTAAAGGCCATGTGTTATGTCATAGTGCAGTGCAGTACTACGGTAGTTCACTTTTCAATGTCTATTACAGCGTGCCACTGGAGGTACGGCATGCATTAAGGGGGTCTACGTCCACCCCATCGAGCTGTTGGAAAGCTGTGGAGGGCGATTTGAAGGAGGTAGCAGGTTTAGTAGTAGTGCCATCTTCCTGTGACACTGCCCTGACCAAGCCATTACTGCCTTCGAAGAGGATGAAAATAAAGTGGGAATGCTAGCACACTTCTCCCATTTTCTGATCTAGAGCAAACTGCTCGAAAATGTTAACTTGGGAAAATAAAAAACGGGAGCAGTGTGCGGACATTCCACCTTTATGTTCATAGTATCTCAACTTTAGTCCTGTGCACCACTACCTTACTTGAGTTGCCTTGGAAGAGTAGACAAAATAATTATTTTCATTTTTCTGCTATCACTGCCTGCCTCGTCTACTGTGCTCTCCTGCTGTGGATGTTCCAAGTCAGCGGCGTGCAACCTGGATTCATTAGTTATTACAATTAGGGGTCGACCGATACAGGTTTTTTAATGGCCGATGCGATACCGGGTTTTTTTTCATCACCCTTGGCCGATACCCGATTTCCGATTCCCGATATTTGGGGCCGATATGGGTAAAAAAAAGTTTAAAAAATTAAAAATATTCCAGGTCTCTCAAGTTAAAAATAAACATTTATTTAACATTATCAAATTGAGGTAGAACTTGTACCATTTAAACACCCACTCTAACAATCAAGTAATGTCTAACAATCAAGTAATACAAAAATAAAGTGTCTTGGTGCTTTTAAAAATCCTGAATAACATGAAATAATAAATATTGCGTATCGGCCAAAACCACACGTGTATCGGCCGATACAGATACACTTATAAAGCGCAAATATCGGCCCGATATATCGACCGGCCGATATATCGTTCTATCCTTAGTTACAATCACGTGCCACATATTCCACATGACCTGGTTTTACCCATCCAATTCAACTGGGCAACTGCCTGGTTGAATGATGACGTTGTTGAAAACCAGGTCATTTGGAATATGTGGAACTGGATTTTAAACAAATGAATCCAGGTTGCCCATCACCACGGCTCTAAGTGATGCGCCTGCTCGTGCCCAGTCATGACGACTGCCTCTGATGACCAAAGTTATAAACTTCAAATTAAAGACGTTTATTTATAGCAATTTTACTGTCCATCTACTAAGGAGGGCAGTTTTATCCTCCAACACCTTTCCCTGCTGCGGCTGCTGTCTCAACTCCATCATTACTGACTCTGAGGAGCAAGAAAAATATCACTACCGGTAACATCTTTTTGTAGACTCTTTCTGCAGATGGGCCTGTCCACAGGCCTACTTACTCTTTGCTGAAAACACTGAACTACTACCTCATAACAACAATGATATGACGTTACCGAAAGCCTCAAGTTATTGTACTGTACTGTACTGTACTGTTCTGTATTGTCTTGGTCAATTTTGGTGACAAAAAGTTTCTGACAGAGGCTCTGTGCGGAGAGGTTAAAAAGTACACCTATCCACCGCACGAGGGGTCAGTAACATTTTTGGTGGAGAGAGCTTTAAACGCCAAATTTTAAAAAATAAAGTTTCACGAGAGACATACCATTTTAAAGACACTGAATACAATCACAAGCATGTCTTTCAATTAAGCCCAACAATTTTAGAGTGTACTGTCAAGTTATTGCTTTTATTGATAACAGGTAAGTATAGGGTTGCAAACTGTCAACTTCATTATGGTGAGGGTTTGGGAAAATGTTGTGTATTTCTTAGATGTAATTTCCTGCATTTTAACACTTGTTAACCTCACTTGTCCCGTTCCAACTATGGAGCCCGTACTTTTATTTATAAATACACGACGATTCCATATTTCAAGGGATGGTTGGCGACCCTAGATAAGTAAGAGCCATATACAGTTCCCAAAAGAGCCACATATGGCTCTAGAGCCATAGGTTCCTGACCCCTTCACCACACTCTTCCACACAAGCCTCAGCCATTGCTGACTCTAAGGAGAAAAAAAAGTCCTGTAACTAAAAAGGCTGATACGTTTATCCCCCAAGCAGACTTACAGTAGATGCTTATTGGCTCCTCTGAGTACCTCAAGGGCACAAGGTCAAGTCAAGTAGGTTTTAGAGTTGTGCCAGCCATACAATAAGTCCATACAGTGTATAGGCCTATAGGCCTATGGCTGCCTACTGATGAGAGTGTGCTCCATCACCTCTCCAACCTGCTATCCCCCAAGCCAGAAACCATCGCCTCTTTACCGCCTCAACCAAAATAATATACTGTAGGCCTATAGCCTAATAATATGCATTATTTTAAAACACACTTGTGAGTGTGTTTCATGAACAGACGGATTGAAAAAAGAAAGAAAGAAAGAAAGAAAGAAAGAAAGAAAGAAAGAAAGAAAGAAAAGAAAGAAAGAAAGAAAGAAAGTCTCATGATATATTTCATTACACTTTAAAATATGGTTTGTGTGTGCTTGTTATGGAGAGAGAGAGAGAGAGAGAGAGAGAGAGAGAGAGAGAGAGAGAGAGAGAGAGAGAGAGAGAGAGAGAGAGAGAGAGCTATAAATGACACATTGGAGTTGTCAAATTGGTTAGTCATTTACTGAAATGCAAATGAATTTAGCTGGAACCCAACAATGGCAACTTTGTGAGCGTACAGCTGTAAGCCTAAACAACTTCAAATTTGCTAAAATCAATACTCAACTTTCATCCACAGCAGGCTGGCTGACACAATCTCAGAGAAGATGGTGATATAGTCACGTAGCAATATGGCACCATGTCTATCTGACGAACAGGTGGAGGTGTTTACAATGGAGGACGGGTGGTCATTTAAACGAGTTGATAATTAACCGGCAACATCTTCAAGCAGCCATGGAATTTGTACACTTTGGCGGGGTTTCCCGTTCGGGAAAAAGAAAATGCGTTTCCTACAAGCTCACCCGGTCGGCGGCTGGTTACACGCATTGGAATCCAACTCGCTGTCACTCACTGGCGCGCATGCAAGGTGCTTTGTGGACCCCCTAAGTTATCAGGAAGCACAGACTACAACAGCCGAACTAAATATATCACTACAATTATTTTAAAAGTTGGCTAAATGTATACAGAATGCCCGCCCGATTGAGGACACAAAGTCTATAGTCAACAATTCTTCCGGAAATGACTGTTCATAAGAAACACACTTGTTTAAACCTATCTTTTTACGCATGATTGGAACACTAACCTACAAAGCATACTGGTAATTTCACATCATCAAATAAAAACAAATGTAAACAATTGTTGTGTTGTTAAATAGAAGTACCCCACTTTTCCCCTTAAAAGGTTAAGCTTCATCATGTTGCACGATGGACTGTTGCGCCTCAGTGACAAGTTGATTCTTTTGTAATTTGGGCTACTTATTTACTGAGTAGGCCTAAATCAAATCGCAAGACAACTCAGAGACAACTCACCCGTGTGTGCTGAACAATTCTACGGAAAGTTGCAACAAAATATCTCATGCAAAGGTATTCATCTTCTGCCCGTTAGTTGTGAATAATGTCGCTTACAACTGCAAGGCTGACGGAACAGCAAATGGTCAGTTCCTCTATTCGCTGTGGAGGAGGAAGTGAAGCGAACTTGCATTATAAGAATAGCTGTAATAAAAGATCCGGAAATACAGATGCGATCTATGCAAAGTGGCCAGGACGCACAGGGACCAAACGCAACAGTGACATTCTCCCATCTATAAAGGCATGGGAATCGGCCGGAATGCAGGCATGTAGACTATACCAGAAGGTTAATTTGCGCAATTCTAACGGCAGGTTGTTCCTTCCTATTCTTGAAGGGGACGTCTTGAGTCGCCCTCTTATGCAAGTGTGGATGCGAAACTGCCAGCACATTTCAGCTGCAAACTCCCACTAACAACAATTGAGGTTGATGAGGTGCACTGTGTGCCACCTACAGTTATGGGAAATAGATATGTTTATCTGAAGAGCGCGCTGAGAAAACAGTTCTCCATGGGGTTAGATTCGTGTAGGCCAAACGATTTAGCCAACCAACCTGATTAAAAATAAACCAGGTTTTACGCTTGAAACTTTTCCTTTTTCCAGACAAGCATTTCCCATTCATGATGTAAATCCGGCGTCTGCATGGAAATTGAACGTCTGGTTTGCTTATCTGCCGTCACTTTCCCTCTTCATTTCCATGGAGCTGCAGAAGCTAAGTCGACCTCTAGAGCATTGGTTCTCAAACTTTTTCCATCATCATCATCCCCCCAAGCAACAGCAGTATACCGCGCAGACTGATTTTGCGATCGCTGCGCCGAATCATAGTCTGGCGGCAAACGCCATACTCAATCACAAGTGTCTATCAGTCTATCACTGTGTGTCCGGCAATTCGAAAAGAATGCGCAAGGCAGCATGGGTACTCCCAGGCTACCGAATCATAGGAAAGGTGACTGTTGAGATTGAACAAAGAGGGACTGAGGTCGAATGCAGATGTGTGTTCATTTCCAATGCTATTCAAATTCATGACAATTAATATTATAATGTTGGTGTTGGTGAGGGCTTTAAACTTATTGAGTTATTGGCGAGACAGGAAATAATTTCCTTGGGAGAAAAAAAATCCAAAATCAGATGTCACAGGCCCCCCCTGAGATGCCTCCGCGCCCCCCCAAGGGGGCTTACACTCCACTTTGAGAAAGACTGCTCTAGAGAAAGCGGACAGCAGAACAGAAACACAATTTCTGTGTTGATGCGTTGATGAGGGACGGCAGAGATTTAAAATAAGAACGATTACAAATCATCTAATCTAATTTTGGTTCAGCACAAAATAAAGTGCAAATGAAATAAAATACAATAGAGCAAGTTAACATGCAAACAATTATATTCAGACAAATGCAAATGTAATGGATAGGTGTGTAAAACCATGATAACTGATGACAACTCAGTGCTGAGAAGAGAATTTTATTGCATTTTAATGCTTTATTCATAGCATTAACTTCCGATAAAACCAGCTACAGTTTCGAAGTGGATCTCATTCATCATTTATCATTTAAAATAAAATAAACTTGATTCTTCTTG
>NC_085860.1:51850371-51870371 GCF_034702125.1 Engraulis encrasicolus | reverse complement strand
GGCTTGGCACTTCCCCGGTTGATTCCCTGACTACAGCTGTGCATTTTTGCTAGGCCAACTTTTGAACTTTTTGCTGGCTTTTGAAGCTTTTGCCTTTTGTTTATCTTAACGCCATCGCTGTTTTGAAAAGCGTTTTTGTTTGTATTTAGGAGCTCGGTTCCTCGTTTTGTTCACCCCCTAGACTTTGTTTAATGCAGTTTTTCTCGATTGCTTACACACAATTTTCGGAATCAGTTCTCGAATTCTCAAAACTCTACACACAAATCTCCAAACCTCACACACAAGGGGCAAAACTCTTCACTACCTCTGAAAACAATGTACTCTCTTCTAAAAAGGTCATTTTGTTCTCAAATGACACACACAAGCAGTCATTTTAATACACTCTTATGTGAACCGTTGAACAGTAATATGCACAAGATAAAACTCTATACTCAACTTGACACACAGTAGAAACTTATATTCTTCAGTGTTCTACTTACTAAGAAGGGTATTTTTCTGTAGTAAAATACTGAAATATTATTTTTAGACTTGGAGTGCACAGATGTGTGTATATTTTACATATTTTTGAAAATGTGAAAAATTCCACTAATTTATCATAAAATATTGGGTAACCACATAAAAGTCATCTCCTGTATAACATATTTTGGAGTTCAAAAACTAAACAAATGTGTTTTCTCACTGCATCCACTCATGTTTTCATCAATATCACATGCAATGTGTGTGATTATGGGGTGATGATTTCAGATTGTAAACCGGTATGAAGAGAGTTTGCCCATATGATGAGGAAGTGAACATAGTATGGCGTTTAATTTTAGTATTTTGAATGACAGTGTGTTCAATGCGACAACCAGGGATTTCCTCAATGAAAATTGTGTGTAATCCAGATAATTGTGTGCAGTGGTTTGAAAAGAGTGTGTTTTGAAACTGAAATATGAGTGTTAAGAAGGAATTGTGTTTAGTGTTCAGTGACATTGGTTAGGGGAGTTGGGAAATGGGTGAGATATTCCGAGAATTGTGTGTGAAATACCAGAAATTGTGTGGAAGCAATCGAGAAAAACTGTAAATATCCTTTTTGATACCGTTTTTCAGTTTTCGAGTCCTTTTATGTTACGTCTGTAACAACACATGATATAGCACATATCTAACTCTCATGGCCAACCAAGGCAAATCAGACATTTGAATAAAAGTAATTCTGAAACAATGAGGGCCTGGTGCATGTCTTGTAAAGTGGGCGGGGTGGTCGGGACAGCAGCTCCCAGCGTCATGGTTACCCAGGTCCTGGTTAATGATTGGCCTCATTGCCGCCCTATCAGGAGTAGGGCTGGGTATCGCAGCCATGTTCCTGTAGCGATTCAATTTCGATTCTTAGGGCTTTGGATCGATTAATCACGATTCAATTCCATTCGATTCATTCCGAATCGATTCAATCCGTTCCCTTCTTGGTGGCAGGATTTCCCCCAAAAGATGCTGTTGCCTATTTTTATATAAAAATGTCAAAGGGCTGTGGCTTGACAGTGTTAACAGATTGCTAATTTGTAATAAGTAGGCCTAGGCCTAATTGACTAATACCTACTGGGTATTTTCCATAGACCTATATTAAAAAAAAAGAACAAAACGAAAAAAACAAAAAAAAAATCGATCTTGTGCCCTGTGAATCGATTATGTGAATTTTAGATTAAATTGATCGATTATCGATTAAATCCAGTATTTTACCCAGCCCTAATCAGGAGGCACCATACAGTACAGTCCCCACTCACAGGACTCAAGGCCTTCAATACAATGCAATCTAGTCCAGCACGCCATGTCAAGTCACTGGTAATATACTGCACTACACCATATACCATGGGTGGGGAACCTAGGGCCTGGACGCCCTCTTATTCGGGCCCCGAAGTTTCAGTTGCACATGAAATATGATGAGTTACACTTTGTTTTAATGGTTCACTATTACAGTGGATCTACCACATTAGGTACCGTACCAGTGGAATAACCAGTGTAACAATATTTAATACCATGTAATACCAGTGTAACACCATGCACCAATTTCGTACTTACATCTAAGGTTAGGGTCAGGGTTAGGGATGGTACATGGTGTTACTCTGGTATTACATGGTATTAAATATTGTTACACTGGTTATTACACTGTACCTAATGTGGTAGATCCACTGTAATAGTGAACCATTAAAATAAAGTGTTACCATATGGTGTTTTGTAAAGCAATTTTCAAAATTACATTTGTTATACAATTAAGTTATATTTTCAGGGGACTGTGAAGGAAGGGTCTGTTGTATAGGTGGCCGTCTTCCATGTAGGCCTGAAGCACAGGGGGAAATCCTGGTTTGTGTTCATAGTACGACCCTGGAGGACTTGGCCATTCCATTAGGAAGTGGCCATTCGAATTAGGGATGCAAACAATTATTCGATTAATGCGTTAATCGATTAAAAAACATTAATCGCAATTAATTGACAATTCAACTGACAAGAGACCCAGGTGAAATGGGTATATGAAGAGTGTGTGTGAAGAGGGGTGTGAAGAGGGGTGTGAATAGTGGGAATATTTAAATTACCTTTGGATTAAAGAATTGAAATAGAATTAATTTAAATGTCGTATTTTATCTCAATATTTAATAAAAATTTTAGATTTAGTAGGTAAGATCAGAGTTCTGCGAGTGTAGAGGTCTCTAGGTGCAGTAAAGGAACCGAACTATATGTATGTATTGTATTTGCCGACTGTCACTGGGTCTTTCTCAAAGCCTAGGCCAGTGTCCTTCCAAGTGTATCAGCCTAATTAGTCACGCCCAGTGATTGGATACCCTTTATTAGTCACACCCAGTGATTGGATATTCTGTAGACTTCACCAAAAAGTATCCAATCACTGGGCGTGACTAATTAGGCTGATACACTTGGAAGGACACTGGCCTAGGCTTTGAGAAAGACCCAATGAAAAAAATATGGGAGACTTCATTGAATTGGGGGGTCTGGGGTCCTCCCCCAGAAAGTGTTGCATTTCTTAGATGTAATTTCCTGCATTTTAACGTCCCGTGTCTCGTTTCAGCTCTAAACAGAACCCATACTTTTATCTCTAAATTCCAAAAAAACAATTCTGTATTTCAAGGGGCTTGTGGGGGGGCAGAACCTTTCCATCCAAGGGCCGCATCTGGCCCCAGTTCCGCCATTTGAATAGCCCTGCCATACGTAATTGGGTGAGGTCAGCCAGTCAGTGGCACAGAACAAGAAACTCACTCCTCAACCTTGTGCATAGAGGATTCCAACTAGAGGGTTCATAAGCATGTTTTATGGGAATCGGTCTGTAGGGGTCGTAGTTTAGCTCTCTCCCATTGACTTCTATACAAACGTCTGGGGTGAAGACTCCGCCCACTTTTGCAACTTCCCGTTCACTTATCATGGTACTTTTCTAAATTAATCTAAAATTTTGTAGCATACTTCACTACAGAAACATGCTTGATTTGGTATAAACCACAGTCACTGAAGAGATTTCCGTTGTTTCAGAAATATTTTTCTAAGTAATTTACGTGGAAATTGAGTAAATGTCACCCATACATCTCTATGTATTTCTGGCGATTTTGAGCGTTTTTTACCCCACCCGCCATTTTCTTCTGGCGCGACCGATTTCCGGAAGTTAACATGGTTATGAACCCTCTAGTTGGAATCCTCTATGCTTGTGGACAGCCTTCCAAGAAGAGATGAAGATGTAATAGCTGCAAAAGGTTGTCCGACATCACACTGACCCCTATGGGTTAGGAATGGGATGACACTTGAAGTGATAATGTGCCATTTTTGGAAATAAGCTTGTTGTACACCTCTCCTTGATTTAAATGATTGAGTCTTACGTTTCTCCTGTACTTTCAATCGTTCTCCGAGTATGGCAGTGCAAACTTTACCTCCATGCTAGCAATAAGGTAGATCTGCATCTGTGACTGCGGATACTGAAGTGTTTAATTCAAATTTTACAATGTAACAAACTCAGGCTCATTGGGCATAATCTATTGTCTCTGGTGTGTGTGTGTGTGTGTGTGTGTGTGTGTGTGTGTGTGTGTGTGTGTGTGTGTGTGTGTGTGTGTGTGTGTGTGTGTGTGTGTCTCACCAGTCCATTAGGCATGGTCTGCGTTCCCTGGTTAAGGTACATGTAGTGTGTGTGTGTGTGTGTGTGTGTGTGTGTGTGTGTGTGTGTGTGTGTGTGTGTGTGTGTGTGTGTGTGTCTCACCAGTCCATTAGGCATGGTCTGCGTTCCCTGGTTCAGGTACATGTAGTGTGTGTGTGTGTGTGTGTGTGTGTGTGTGTGTGTGTGTGTCTCACCAGTCCGTTGGGCATGGTCTGCGTTCCCTGGTTAAGGTACATGTAGTGTGTGTGTGTGTGTGTGTGTGTGTGTGTGTGTGTGTGTGTGTGTGTGTGTGTGTGTGTGTCTCACCAGTCCATTAGGCATGGTCTGCGTTCCCTGGTTCAGGTACATGTAGTGCTGGTTGTAGCCGGTGCAGGTGTAGACGCGCATGTGAGGAGCCACCGAGAAGAGGAAACATCTGGAGTCTCCTGCGCACAGTAGGACACAGGAGCACAGGCAGGCAGACCACATTAGCACAGCTAATCTAGACCACATTAGCCTATGGAGACCACAATAGGACAGCTAATCTAGACCACATTAGCCTATGGAGACCATGTTAGCCTATGTAGACCACATTAGCCTATGGAGACCATGTTAGCCTATGTAGACCACATTAGGACAGCTAATCTAGACCACATTAGCCTATGGAGACCATGTTAGCCTATGTAGACCACATTAGCCTATGGAGACCATGTTAGCCTGTAGACCACATTAGCCTATGGAGACCACATTAGCCTATGGAGACCACATTAGCCTGTAGACCACATTAGCCTATGGAGACCACATTAGCACAGCTAATCTAGACCACATTAGCCTATGGAGACCACATTAGCCTATGTAGACCACATTAGCCTATGGAGACCACATTAGCCTATGTAGACCACATTAGGACAGCTAATCTAGACCACATTAGCCTATGGAGACCACATTAGGACAGCTAATCTAGACCACATTAGCCTATGGAGACCACAATAGCCTATGTAGACCACATTAGCCTATGTAGACCACATTAGCCTATGGAGACCACATTAGCCTATGTAGACCACATTAGCCTATGGAGACCACATTAGCCTATGTAGACCACATTAGCCTATGGAGACCACATTAGCCTATGTAGACCATGTTAGAGCCCTATCTCTATCATTTGGAAAATGTCCTGTCTGTAGTCGATGCAAGGCAGTAATAATGCCTATTTGTGGCATTATGCAGATCTGTTTTTTTTGCAGAACTGTCTTTCCGATGTGCTTTCAAAAAATTACAAATATTAACATTGTATAGAGGCGAGGACACGCAATAAATTAACTTCAAAAACAAGATGGCAAGCCTCATTGTAGTTATGTTGAAAGTTTGTCGGCAAAACTGGCGATGATTCAACGCTGTATGTTCGACCTTCGCTGACGGTCGGCAGATCAACCTTAACTCACAGTGATTAAACAGTGTTTATTCATCCTTCTCCGGCGTTAAGAATTCAACGTCTCACGGCGCCTTTTCGGCGTTGTTTTTTTGACCAACAAGCTGAAAATACAGACAGAGAGCGCCTGTGCAGAAATACGCTTTGAGCGCCTGTGCAGAAATACGCTTTGTCGAGTTTGTGTCAATGACGTTGAAATGCAAACGCATGCATATCGTAAATCAACCACGAGGCTCAAATCGTAAATCGATCACGAGTCGCAGATATCGGAAACACAACCAACTGTAAATCAACCACGAGACTCAAATCGTAAATCAACCACGAGTCGCTAGGCAGCAGTCGGGCAATTGAAATGAATAGGCAGCGGAAGCATTGCCCAACCACGAAAAACGGGCAATAACGTGAATGCACCACGTAGTTTGTAGTTATTTCCCCATTTTTTTCGTGAAAACTTCACGAAATGATAGAGATACGGTTGGGCACCACATTAGGACAGCTAATCTAGACCAAGTATGATTGAAATCTGTGTCGGTCGGGTCCCAAAGTGTCTGATTTCACGTGAAATGACCCTATTTTCTCAAAGTCCTCACAGACAGACCACACTTTTTATCTCCTACGTAGCGAAAGTAGGACACTGGAGCACATCAACACTATTTCAGTCATGCGGAGGGCAAATGGGCACAGGCAGATCACATCATGAACACGCAAAAACAGCCCACACACACACACACACACACACACACACACACACACACACACACACACACACACACACACACACACACACACACACACACACACACACACACACACACACACACACACAGAGAAACGTCTATTCACACACCACCCACAATATTTCCACACAGCAACCAACACAGTTTGCCCATTTTACTGTCTCTTGTTTCACTGATATTATGTTATGTCTGAAAGTTCAAATCAGTTTTTTCCTGGAATTTCCAACAAGTAGACTCCCCAAATGAACCTGTTGTCTTACAACAACATTGTACAACAACATTACTTTCATTACTAACCTCAACTGCACTGGCTACCGATTGCCGCCCGGATCAAGCACAAGGCTTTGACCCTTGCCTACAAAACCATCGCAGGAACGGCCCCAGCTTATCTGAAGGACCTACTAACGCCTTATGTTACCGGAAGAGAGCTGCGCTCATCCAGCACAAGCCGTCTGGCTCTGCCATCCAGTCGCTCTAGGTACTCCCAGTCAAGACTGTTCTCTGTTGTTGTACCCAAGTGGTGGAACGGTCTCCAAGAGGCAGCAAGACTAAGCACATCTCTTGCAGCCTTCAAGAAACAAGTAAAGACCTTCCTCTAATGCTTGAGCTGGCCTAGCCCCAGGGCAGACTCTTGACATGATGTTTGTTGTTCTGTATATTTCCTGTGCACTTTGTATTTGCTTGTGATGTTGGCTTGATTATGTCCTCTTCTGAAAGTCGCTTTGGTTATAAAGCGTCTGCCAAATGCAATGTAATGTAATGTAATGTAATGTAACTGAAAGTGGGCTCTGATATCTCATCCATAACATGCGACGCCACTCTGAATATGCAGCCTTAGATCATATGAAATGACACCTCTGTTCCCAATGATGTTAATGTGTTGATTCTGAAGTAGTCCTCAGTCTGGAGTTTCCTCAAACTATGGCACGTCTCTTTTCTCATAAATGACATCAAATAATTACTAAAATGACTTCCTGCTGGGGTCGCCAGGGCTCCGTGGGCTAGTGTGCCGTATCATTGTGGCGGTCAGGGCTCTACATTCACTTTTTTTCATCACCAGCCAAAATGGCTCGTACGTTTGTAGATGTTAATCTTACTATATCCAAGCACGCACTCACTAATGGGTCAAAGTGGCTAGTAAGCTGGTCTTTTCTACCAGCCAAACTGACTTGTCGCCAGCATTTGGCTGGTTACAGTAGCTGGTGTTAAATTAGATTCCTGAAGGCGGGTACCCGGGTTCGATTCCGGCCTGTACGTATTTGCTTCCAGATCCTTCCCCATCTCTCACCCCACTTGTTTCATGTCTCTCCTGCTGTCCCATGTCAATGAAATGTTGTTCCTGATGTAGTCTCCAGTCTGGAGTTAACCGTGTTCCACTTTACTCAAACTACTGTGTGTCTCTTTTTCCATAAAAAGAGTGGCCCAAGGGTGATAGTGAAAAAAAATCCTGAGCCTGAACTTTTTCCCCTGCTCTAACGACGACGACAAGATACTGCATAGTGACGTAACGTAGGCCTATTTTGACACATTATTCAAACATTTAATAGCCTGTGTATGACCATTATTCAAGCCTGATAGAAGAAAACCCTGAACCTGTAACACTTTCTGTGATAAGGATAACCTAATGGGTAATTATTATCAATGTTTTTATTTTTGTAAACTCTGTCAAGCCTGAAATCAGGCATGGAGCCTGAATACTATCAGCCCTAGTGGCCTGATTATCATCGATCATCATCATTTCAAATCATTTCGAGAATTGGTCTGACCAACAGCATAACAATTAACATTTCCCACATGGCATGATTGACATGCCTCCATTGGTTTGCTTATGGTGGTTTGCTTCCAGACAAAGTGGGAGGAAGTACTTGCATTGCTCTTGACCTGACTTGTAGCAACGCTGAAGGTGTTGCGTCACTAGTAGCGCGTTCAGGCCGACTGAGAACCGTGCTGGAGCCCGTTCCCACACCTAATCGCGAACCGACCATTGCATTCACGCCACAGATATTTGCATTCGCGAACCGGGAAGTTGGTTCGCAATGCGAACCGCGAAATACTAGGTTTTTCTCCGCAAACCGTGACGACAGCGTGACCGTCAGCAGGTTCATCCGGGTCACACAGTCACGTGCGGAAAAGGTTAAGAGCCCGGTATGAACACGGGCGGTTCGCAGACAAGCCCTTCAGTGCTGAACGTAACTGGTGCGGGCACCGACACCGGCTCCGTTCTGGTCGGCCTGAAAGCCCTATAGGAGGGCACAGCCTGGCTAATAAAAGAGACATTAAACAACTACTGTCAAACGCCTTCCCCGACTCACCCTGAAACTGTGGCCTGATCTCCCAGCCGTGCGACGCGAACCCCCCGAACACGTGGCCCTTGGTGTCCCTCAGCAGCAGCACGGTGGGGCCCCGGCCTTTACACCCGCTGACCATGCGCGTGAAGCTCTCGCCGTGCAGCTGCGTGGAGAACAGCAGCCGCCAGGGGGCGCCGTGTCCCTCGGGCAGCAGGGGAGACAGGAAGAGCAGCAGGGGCAGGTCTAGCAGGCTGCTGCGCAGCTGTGCCCAGGGGGCCTCCCGGCACTGGGGGAGCAGGGCGGTGGGCGGGCGGGATGGGAAGGCCAGCGAGAGGCCCTCGCTGATCAGCAGCTCCAGGTACACGGCCACCGAGGAGACGCGGAACAGCCAGTCCTCCACACAGGGGGTGTCGCACGTCTGCTGGTCTGGGGGGGGGGGATACAAGGAAGAGGTTAACAGGAGGCAGGGCCCTACCATGGCTGATATGGCAGGGCACACATTTACCACTCGGCCGATCCGGGTTCGATTCCCGGTCTGGGTCCTTTGCCGGTCCTTCCCCATCTCTCTCTCCCAGCTCACTTCCTGTCTCTCCTTCACTATCCTGTCTCACAAAAACCAGTAAAGGCTGAAAAGCCCCCCCCCCACCCCCCCCAAAAAAAACCATGAGGGGGCAGCCGTGGCCTAGTGGTTAGAGAGTTGGTCTTTCAATCTATGGGGTTGCCGGTTCGAATCCCCCCCCCTGACCGCTCTCTAAATCTCCATCCATGGCTGAAGTGGCCTAGAGCACAGCACCTAAACCCACATTGCTCCAGGGACTGTAACCAATACCCTGACAAATAATAGTTGTAAGTCGCTTTGAATAAATGAAAGTGTCAGCTAAGTGCAATGTAATGTAATGTACTGTAATGAGGAGGAGGGGAGGTGAGAAGAGGAAAGGTAAGCTGGGGAGAACTAGTGGTTGGACTGGAAAGTATTCATTCACTACTGCTGGGGGCCTCCGAATAAACAAGGTGTAAAAAAATAGGGCAGCAAGCATGCAGGACAGTGGTGTTGGTGAGTGGAGTTTGGTGGTAAGTTTTGGTGAGTTTTTTTGGTTTTGATTAGAGCGTGCTCTTCAAACTCTAACGTTTGCAGCGTTAATTCAACACTTAGAGGGTCCGTTTAACACGGTTTAGAGTGCATTTGATCCCACAGTACTCTCCAAGAGTTGGATTAACACTGCAGAATGTTCTGTGCAGCCAAGGGGAGATGCATACCTGTTATTCTATGGCAGGGGTGGGCAATTATTTTGGCCCAAGGGCCGCATTGGGTTTAGAAAGTATCTAGACTGTATCTAGATGTAGACTTTAGTAATCTAAGGTTTCCAAGACCCTTGTTTTAGGTAGCCCATTTAAGAATGAGTGTCTATATGAATCTGCATTTTTTTCTTGGAAAGGCTCTGAGGGCCGCATGAAATGGCTGAGCGGGCCGCATGTGGCCCTCGGGCCTGAGTTTGCCCACGTCTGTTCTATGGGGTTAAGGGTGAACAAATAATAGA
The DNA here is from genome assembly GCF_034702125.1 of Engraulis encrasicolus. Classification (NCBI taxonomy): domain Eukaryota; kingdom Metazoa; phylum Chordata; class Actinopteri; order Clupeiformes; family Engraulidae; genus Engraulis; species Engraulis encrasicolus. The sequence continues at coordinate 51,860,280 of NC_085860.1, read as the reverse complement.
AGGCCTCTCACTGTCACTACTGCAGTGAGTGCACACTGTACACATGTAACGGTGGCTAACTAGCAGAGTTGTCATGGAGCATTAGTAAACCTGCCTCCCGAAGCCTCATGCGGTACAGTATCGGTAGCGCAGGGCTATCGGATTGGTCCTTTAGTCCAGCGGTATCGTGCTGTGACTCCCATTGACATGGTGGCGAGTTCGCGCCCCGAGGGGGACTCAGTGCGCAGTAATATGCCGGGTTACACACACACAAGCATACAATGACAATGCAAGTGTGTCGTTACTATCCAATGCAAACCTGTAATAGGCGGTTTACAACATGTAATAATAATAATGACTTGATAACTAGAGGGGGAACGAAGGGCAGAAGTCAGTTAAGGACAGCTGAGTAGAGTCATTTGTATAAATCCCAAAGGAAATGAAGGTGTCCAGCAGTATACAAAAATATAAAAAAGTGATAGACATTACACGACATATTAAACATTTACGGTAGCATACTCTTAAGCACACCCCCGATTAGGCAGATGACACACACGTCACACACACACACACACACACACACACACACACACACACACACACACACACACACACACACACACACACACACACACACACACACACACACACACACACACACACACACACACACACACACACACACACACACACACACACATACGAACACAAACTGCTGTGATTTGTAATAACAAGGTGCAAGAATGGGTCATCATATAAAAGGACAGTGTGGCACAGAGCGTAGAGAGCATGGTGTGGATGAACCCAATAGAACACCTTTGGGATGAATTACTGTAGAGCGGAGACTGACAGCTAGGACTTCTCAACCAACATCAGTGTGTGACCTCACCAATGTCTTTAAGGACCTTGAGTTTTTGCACTAGTGCACAGGGCCCTGCTCCAAACCTTTCCCATTGGACTCGTCTCGCAGCATGGAATTGTCCAACATGTTTTTGATATCCTGAAGCATTCAAAGTTCCTTTCACTGGGACCAAGGGGCCAAGACCAACTACTTTGAACTTTCACTGGAACTAAGGGGTCAAGACCAGATGCTTTGCCAAGCCAAGTGATTAGGACACCTGACACTGATAATTTGGAAAGGTTAGCAAATACGTTTGGTAATATAGTGTATTCCTTTACAGGGGCCTGTAATATAGCTAGACAGACAGACAGACAGACAGACAGACAGACAGACAGACAGACAGACAGACAGACAGATAGATAGATAGATAGATAGATAGATAGATAGATAGATAGATAGATAGATAGATAGATAGATAGATAGATAGATAGATATACAGACAGACAGACAGACAGACAGACAGACAGACAGATAGATAGATAGATAGATAGATAGATAGATAGATAGATAGATAGATAGATAGATAGATAGATAGATAGATAGATAGATAGATAGATAGATAGATAGATAGATAGACAGATAGACAGATAGATAGATCGCCTTTATATTCCCAAAAGGGACATTTGTTTTCACCACCATCATAACTTATTACGGCCATGAAGAGGGTGAGTATGATCTCTGATTATTGAATATGCGAGACGTGCGACAGCTGTGAAGTTGAGATCAGTTAGGTTGTGTGTAGGGTGGCGAGTAGTTTTGGATGCAGTGTGTGTGATTTCAGTGAGTTTGTTCCTGTGGAGAAGCATGTCTTGTTTGTATGTACGGTATGTATGTTTCCCCAGCTTTTGTTGTTGTTGTTGCGTAATGTGTGAGTATGTAAACAGCATGCAAAGATGCAGTAGCCAAAGAACACACCGATGGGTATTCCACAGAAACACAAGTACACACATTTGCATGGGAAAGCCTCTTTCCACTACCCGCTGCTTTTCATATACAGTGTGGAAAACAAGTTTTACTGTGGCACAGAACAACAACACAAATAAAAGTGCTAGCTAGCCTATGAACTACTTTTGGTTCTGGTCTCCAGCATTATTTGCTGTCTATGTGCTGTCTATATTTGCAGTGGTGAAACTCTTTTTTTACATTTCTAAACCTACTGTGGTCCTCACTATTTCACATACAGTATAGTATAAAAGTAGCCTGATTCTCATCGATTTTCAAATCTCTTCGAGACTTGGTCTGACCAAGAGCATAACAATTAACGTTTCCCAAACGGCATGGTCAACCTGCCTCCCTTGGTTTGCTAATGGTTGTTTGCCTCCGCCGATAAAGTGGGAGGAGTTCCCAATTTTTCGGGAGTTCAGAAACGATATTGTATTGCTCTTGGCCTGACTAGAAGTAACGCTGAAGGTGTTGTGTCACTAGGACGGTGCTGCCTGGCTAGTATAAAAGTTAACTTTCCATTATTTTTTTCCTTTACTAAACGAGCACTCATTTTCCCACCTAACCAAGGCCTGAAGTGGTCCTATTTTTTTCCACCACAGAGTTTCAAATTTGTATGGAGAATCAAACTGACTACTCTGATACCAAAACCAACTCCCTATCCCTATTTAACATATTATATTGGATAGTTGTGGCCTTCACAGTAAAGCTAGTTCGTTTTACCAGAACTTAAAAGGGACACAATGTAGAATGACGTAGTTTGCGCGGTGCCTGTGGCATGCCTGTCTCAAAATGTACACCGTCGTGTAAAAATGCTGTTTAAATGAGCTCGCTGTAAGAATGTTTTTCATCACAGAATGCCAGCAGAAGCTGATACAAATCTGAATACGGTATGTAAGCAATTTTTCGTATGAGAAGTTTTTTCGGACCGCTCTGTCAAAAGTTACATTTGGGGTTTTCTAACAGCGGAACGTGAAAGTGGTCGCGAGAGTCATCGTTCACTTACTAATGACTCAAATAAGCATCGGCTGACTCGGGAGTCGGGACGGTGATTATTTAAAAAGTTAATCCTACATGTGCAAATATTAAGGGCTGCCGAGTTCAAAGCACACTGACCACCTGCAGAATTTTACACTGACTATTGGCTCCACTGTCAGAGTAAATTAACTCTACACCCTGTACTGTTGCAAATACTCTGAAATACTAACACCTTATGTTTTACAGTGTAGCAGTAAAGGAGTTGGACTAATTTGCTGCCAGGTTTAATTACTCAGCTCACCTGTGATCGAGGTGCTCACAGTCACACCAAAGAAAACTCTCTGCACTACGCAATGCTCCCTGGCAACCCTTTTCCTACTGCCTACTTCTACATACTATACTATATCTTAGATGTATCTGTCAACACTTGTTCCAGGTCATGTTAAGACCGTTTACCTTAACTGACAGAGTATGTTTTCTGCACATGGTCTATCCCAAGTCACAGAATGTCTTTTTGCACAATTACCTTTTTACATTTTTTACATATTACATTTTCACATTCTTTATCTTTACTATTTTTATTTTTATTTTCCCCTCCCTGACTCCTGTGTTATTTGTGTCTTGAAATGTCCATGTGGGCATTCGTTTATTTGTGTATTTATGTAAGCTACTGGATACCTGAATTTCCCCCTGGGGATTAATAAAGTTACTCTACTCTACTCTACTCTACTCTACTCTACTTTTCCTGGTTGCCCACTGTTCAAGCGTGTGGTGTAATGTGATCGTGCTGTGTTTTGTTGTGAGATCCCGACAATAGATGCAGAATCACTTTATGTTACATTACATTACATGACATTGCATTTGGCAGACGATTTATAACCAAAGCAACTTACAAACGAGGACACAATATATAATAACCAACATCACTAGCAGCAGATACAAAGTGCACAGGAAATATACAGAACAACAAGTGCAGATGCAAAGAATATGCAAAGGCTAGGTTTTTGTTTTGTTTATTTTTTAAGTAAAGTACACACACACACAAATACACATGTCAAGAGTCTGGCCTGGGGCTATAATAATACTTTATGTATGAGAAGTGTTTCCCACGATGATTAAACATCAAACAAATGTTTAATCAGTCATGATGAGGCAATACAAGTAGTCAGATACTGAGCAACAATTTATTGGCTGTTTTCTGTATCAGTCTGTATCAGTCTGTATCAGTCTAGCAATGTTTTGGTTACATACTTTATGTAAAATTATATGCACTTAAAAGAGCAGATTTACGTCTCATTTGACTCTATATAATAATAATTTCTCCTAGTAGGGTAATCGCCACGGCGATTATTTGAGGAAATACGGGATATAATCCAGTGCAGCAGCCTGTTTCCCTGTTTGCTAGTGGGTGTTGACGTCTCACCTGAGGCCTTCATCTCGGAGCTCAGCTGCTCGGCCAGCAGTCGCACCCCGGTGTCCTGATCTGCCATGCGCTCCGGCTTCCAGCCCCGAAGGCACCCCCTGGTGGCCAATATCTGCAGCGCAGCTGAGATGAGGTCCCCCAGAAACTGGATATAAGGGCAGGACAGGGCACAGTGTCATGTTTACTGCATTCTTAACAGGATTGAGTAACGACTGTTACACATCTCTACAACCACACACAGCTGGCTACTGTACAAAAAACAACAGCCATTGAAATGTCATTTCCTTGTTCTGACCCTAATAGCACAGTTGCCAAACAATACAAAAGTCCTGTCTTGCCTGGATGTATCATGTGTGATGAAATATTAAAATCCATGTAGTGTCATAGCCTAATACAAACATATAAATATACACTAAGAGAGGCGATACACATGTATAATATGTGCATGTATCATTCACATGACATCAAATTTTAATACTACATAAAGTCAAAATAATCATACAGTTTCCAGTGCAATTACGCTATAATTTCTAGTTAATAACAGCAAAATAACCATACGGTTTCCATTGCAATTACGCTATAATTTTTAGTTAATAACAGCAAAATAACCATACGGTTTCCAGTGAACTTACTCTGTAGTTTCTAGCTAATATAGCAATGGAAACCAGGCCCGCCGACAGGGGGGGCAAGGGGGTATGCTGTCCCGGGCCCAGAAAATGGAGGGGCCCAGAATTGGGACCCCATTACATTGTAGGTATTGAGGTGGGGGTCTTTTCAGATGATTTTGTCCCAGGCACAGCAAAAGCTGTAAGCGGCCCTGATGGAAACAGCTACTGTGTCATCGTAGTAGTTAGGTAGGCCACTAACTAAACTGCAGCAGCAGCTAAGTCATTTCATGGTAACTACGTGGTATCATCACTGACCTGTTTTATCTGGTCCACAGTGGCCACCGCCTCCCCCTTCTTCCCGCCCGGCGGCACTGCCATTGCCATGACGATGGGTGCCCTCTCCTCTGCCGTGCCGCGGAGGGTGTCCGCCAGGAAGATGACCAGCTGCTCCCGGCTCACTCCGCCACCAGCCACCGGGGGCACTCCCGCGTCCACGCTGCTCATAGCCCCATACATCCTCTTTATCATAGAGTCCGATGCTACGCTGCCCATGTGGGCCTGAAAGGAACAACAGGCAACACATGAAGTGAACAGACACAATTACCGCCTTTACTACCAGGGGTATATCAGCTTGTACACCCCTGTTCAATGTTCATTAATTCCCACATATACTCTCTTTATCATTAAGTCCGATGCTATACTGCCCATGTGTGCCTGGAAGGAACAACAGGCAACATTTAAAGTGAACAGACACAAGGCATTTCTCAAAGTCTAGTGTGCATCCTTCGAAGTGTATCAGCCTTCGTAATCACGCCCAGTGATTGGACTCTTTGGTGAACTCTGCGGAGTATCCAATCACTGGGCATGACTAATTAGGCTGACACACTTCCATGGCTCATTCACTTGGCATTGGGAAATAGTGACAATTACCGCCTTTAATAGGGATATATGAGCTGAACACCCCTGTACACTGCTCATCGTGACCACATACAGTCCCAGGAAAAAGTTTGTACGCCCTTTGAAATTTCTTACCTTTTTGTCAAAATTGGTTATAAAACATGGTCTGATCTTCCCGGAAATCACAAGAAGGAACAACCAAAGTCTGCTTTAACTAATTCAACCCAAACATTTACAAGTTTTCATATTTTCATTGGGCATAAGATGTAAACATTCACAGGACAGCAAGGCATAAGTAAGTACACCCTTGCATTCAATAGGTTTTAACCCTCAGTTAGTCGCAATAACCTCAACCAGATGTTTCCTGTAGTTGCAGATCAGATTAACAAAACAATCTGGATGTATCTGGTCTCCCTCTTCTTTAGAAAACTGCCTCTCGTCAGCAAGGTTTGTGGGATGTCTGGAGTGCATAGCTTTCTTGACTCCATGCCATATAATCTCCATTGTTTTTTGTCAGGGCTTTGACTGGGCTATTCCAGAATGTGTATTTCATTATTATGAAGCCATTCTAAAGTCGATTTGCTTCTAAAGTATGGGTTGTTGTCACATTTCAGCACCCATCCTCTTGTGTGCTTCAACTGTGTGACAGACTACCTCACTTTTTTCTGTAAAATATCTTGATAAACTTCTGAGTTCATTGTTCCACTGATAATAGCAAACTGAAAAGGACCTGAGGCAGCAAGGTAGCCGCATATAATGATGCTCCCGCCACCATACTCAAAGGTGGAGATGATGTTTTGGTGAAGGTGTGGTTCTCCAGTTCTCCTCCAAACATGACATTGTGTGTTCCCCTGAACAATTCAACTTTGGTTTCAACGTTGGTCTACAGAATATTTTGCAGTAATTCTATGAAGCATATAAATGCTTTTTTGCAAACCTCAAAGGTGCAGCAATATTTTTTGGACAGAAACCCCATTAATTTTAGATTGGCAGAATGAATCCCATTTTTAGCTATTCTTGGTTACATCTCCTCTTCTGAGTATGGTGGCGGGAGCATCATTATATGCGGCTACCTTGCTGCCTCAGGCCCTTGACAGTTTGCTATCATCAGTGGAACAATGAACTCAAGTTTATTGTGATATTTTACAGAAAAAAAACGTGAGGAAGTCTGTCACACAGATGAAGCACGCAAGAGTATGGGTCCTGAAATGTGACAACAACCCATACTTTAGAAGCAAATCGACTTTAGAATGGCTTCATAATAATGAAATACACATTCTGAAATAGCCCAGTCAAAGCCCTGACAAAAAACAATAGAGATAATATGGCATGAAGTCAAGAAAGCTATGCACTCCAGACATCCCACAAACCTTGCTGACGAGAGGCAGTTCTCTAAAGAAGAGGGACACAAGATACAAACAGATTGTTTTGTTAATCTGATCTGCAACTACAGGACAAGTCTGGTTGATGATATTGCAACTAACTGAGGGTTAAAACCTACTTAATGCAAGGGTGTACTTACTTATGCCCTGCTCTCCTGTGAATGTTATGGCCTTATGACCAATAAAAATATGATAACATGTAAATGTTTGGGTGGAATTAATTAAAGCAGACTCTGATTGTTCCTTCTTGAGATTTCCGGGAAGATCAGACCATGTTTTATGATCATTTTTGACAGAAATGTAAGAAATTTCAAAGGGTGTACAAACTTTTTCCTGGGACTGTATACTCTCTTTATCATGGAGTCAGATGCTACACTACCTACATAAGCCTGAGACATTCGTAGATACATTGCATTTAGCAGACAATGCTTTTATTTGATCAAAAGTGACTTACAAACAAGGACATGCTTGTAAATTCAGAGTGTGAATTAATTAGCCATCCAGACTTTACAGTATACAAGTTATAACATAGGATATGGGTGGGACCAGTTGTGATCTAATCATGGAGTCTGATTTATTTCTCTTCACACCATCATTTAGACTTCCAGTTACATGTCATGAAAAAGGTATATTAGTGTGGAGAGAAAGGGTCCCCATAAGAAGCTTAATACAAGCTTATAAACTGGGGCCCGGCCCGCATATCATACTACCCATGTGTGACTGGGAGGGACAGGGGACATGCAAAGTGTTAAGTGTGAATTAACCCTCCATTAAAGCCTTTTTAAAGGGTTATGCAAGCTTATACAATGTAATATGTGTTAGTTTTGTTGGTTCACCCCAACCTTATGGGTCCATGTGTACTAGGCCTTCGTGCTGCTATTACACTATTTCCTGTACATAAGACCTAACAATGCACTTCCAATAACTATTGACTCCAAGAACCACTCCAGCAATTTGTCAAACCCCATAATGCACACGCAACAAAATAAGGTTTATTATCACCGTCAGGATATGCAAGCAGGTATGTCAAGTTATCCCATTTCTGGCCAAATGTTAAAACAAAGGTGGGAACCGTTTGATGCTATCCGTTAATAGTGTGTGGCCCTCTCACCTTCAGTATGTCGAGCGTTAAAGCCTTCCCCTTGGCCGGTGCACCAGCAGCAGAGCCCGAGACCAGCTTATCGAAGAGCCCCTCCACAACGGGTCTCTCATCGGGACGAAACCGGGTCATCCGTTTCTGCACCACCACACTTTCAGCGTTACCCATCTCGGCATGTGTGTACGTGTAGCCCTCCTGTTCGAGCAGAACAGTAAGTTGTTGTTGCAAGTAAATCCCATCATCATTCACACATTGGGGCAACTAAAATTAGCCAGAGACCATAGCTAACGGTGTTACAATAGGCTACTAAATTGACACCTCCCTGACCCTAACCATACAATTATTCTACTCTTCTACTAATCTGCAAATAATCAAGGCACAAGTATTCGTTGACAATGGTGTTTATGGTTTAATTTTCCTCAATTAGCAGCCACTGTGATTTGCTAGCATAGCTTCCCTGTTCATCTGTCATACTCATAAACGAGTGTGCTGCAACGTTATTTTAACAAATTACGAAATAACCCGTACAGAAAGATTAACAATACATGGAAAAATTAACAATCGTATAATTGCTGATATGTTGATGCCAACCTTGAATGCAACTATTGAAGCTTTCCCCTTTCACATCATCAGTTCTGCATGTAAACACCACACTGTACTCAGTTCCTGGTGAAGTTATGACGCTCGTGGGTGAGCACCAATGGAACGGACAGAAACTGACACATGCCCGCCCATGCAACACAAGTGACCAATCACATAACTAAGCACACATCTGCCTAAATCCGATTGGCTTTATTTGCTGGAAGGCTGTCATGTGCTTTGTGTAAAAATAAAATAAAATAAAAAATCCATTCCTTGTGACATCTCTGCGTATCTTTGAGCATATTGGGGAAAAATAGGCCTAATTACATTGAAAGTAAAAAAAATATCACGGATATTAAAACTTCTAAAATGGTGTGATCTCTAGAATGCCATTTGTCCATAATAGGACACAACCAATGATACTGTAGACCTCCTTGGACACAACACATGAAGGCTTTCACACTAGTCAACTTGAAAGCATTGCAACGTCCCCTGGGGATGGTGTCACTGTAATGCAATTATTATGAGGCCTATTATTTCTATTTACTGGGAAATTATTTTGACTCTCCTGTGTTCTTTGAACTCTCACAGTAAACAATACAGTGTTCATTCAACTCTTGAGTAAGACCAAATACACTCCAGAACATGTTAAATCAACTCCCTAAGTGTTGAATTGACACTGTGAAATGTACTGTGCATGAGATGTTTTGTTGATGGCCTAGCTTCCCAGATATTGCATAATCAAGATATAGATTTGCCCATATGTAGTCTCTAAATGAACACAGAGCTGTGAAAACAAAGCATAGCAGGCGGCTTCTACAACATGGCCAAGAGTGATGTAAGTGCATGCAATGCGATCCTCCCTCCCCGTGCTGGCCCTGCCTGTTTATTATTACAGTCACTATTCTGACCCTGTCACTGGGACAAATCATCTGTCTGATTTATTAACTGATTTGTTTTGTGTTGCTGAGGCCTAGTGAACAGTGAACAACTTCTGCTGTGTTGTTATTACACGTTAACCACCACCCACTCCACTCCATTGTCTGTATTATGATGAATGATAATATGTTGTAAGACCCAGTTGGCCAAATAGGCTAGTTGCGCTGCATGGCAGCAGC